>NW_025110521.1:345823-598100 GCF_011392965.1 Frieseomelitta varia | reverse complement strand
AAAAAAGAAAGAAAGAAAAGAAAGGGAAAAAGGAAGGAAGAGAGGGTCAGCAATGCGCGTGCAAACGCCCGGTTTAAAAATTCCTGTTGATAGATCGGTGACACGACACGTTGCTATTGTAGGCTTCTATAAAAGATTTTATGCCATTCCATGCCGGGTTTCGCGATAGTGAACTCGCGTAATGCACGTATGTATATTAATAAATAGGCCGCTGATGTTTATGCATTTACAGTGGGCAATTTAAACGCGCAAAAATCCGTGGCACGTGCACGTAGCGCGCTTGGATATATTTAGATACCGTTCGCAGAGATATGAATTTGCATAAACACATTCGCACATTCCCCGCTAAAAACTGACACGTGTGAAAAATGGGATTTCTTACGTTCATTTTATGGCTTTTTCACTGGTGGATCTAAGCATCTTGCTGCGAGGCTCGTAATCTTTTTGTTGGAAAAACGTTTCATTCAATTGAGAATGTTGCCTACACTTCACCGATATTTGAGCGGGTAACATTTTTGTTGACCGAGCTGAGGGTGTGTTTAGAGTGGAGCAACGGCCGCGCGAAGAAGGAGTATTTAGTCTGGAGTGTTAAAGGTGCGAAAGCAGAGTGTTTGGCCCAAAGTGCTTGAGATCACGATGTGGACGAATGGTCACTTAGGGTTTTGGGCGGACACTTGTTTTCTTTACTTAGGCGAGTGAGTCGAGTTTTACGTATACATGTCCAAATGTTGTCCGTCCGTTATAAATGAATCTCCCGCCCGTCTGTCGTGAATTTTAAATGCAATCGCATTTGTTTCGCCTGAGCACGGAAATGATAAACTCTGCGCAAATACAGATTGTAAATGAAATGATGTTTCCTTGAGACATTGTTATTAAATTATATCGACGTACATAAGCAAGTGAAAAAAAGTTGTGAAACAGTGAATTATTCCCCTGTTTTTGGTTCTTTGGCGACACTGATTTTACGAATCTTAGGAAAACTCGGTCTCCGTCTTGTTAGCAACGCGCCGGATGTCATTTCCTGCTCCTCGAAAATCCCTCGCTGAAATTTCACGTGCAATTTTAAACGTAATCTTCCTTCGTAAATACCACTTCCTGCCAAGTAATAATTATTTCAAATCAACACGTCACTCGCGCTAGACGTCGGATGCCGCGAACTGTTCCCAGTGTTTCGAAATAATCTCGTGAATCGATAAGGAAACAACGTTAGAGCACGAACAGCGACGATGAGCACGTACGCGCGCGCCAAGACGCGTAACGATATCGGGCGCGATCGCGTTCGATTCGTTTCGGCAATTTGTTTCGCGCGAGCGTTTTCTCGATTCTCGATCGACGAAATATCGCGCGTGGCTCGTCGAGCGGATCGTCGAAACGACTTGATATTCTCGCGGAGCATCCCGCGCATCTCGAGGCCGTGCGGTGCACGCGAAATGAAACGAGTGTTTACACCAGTCGAACGAGCCTCGAATCAATTGACGCCCAGCTGCACGCCCGGATGGAAGTGTGTGTAACGAGTTTTAGGTTAGCCTCCATGACGTCGCCGATGCGCTGGATTGGTCTGTGCATCGGTCCAAGCCGGTCGATAATACGATTACCGCTGGTGTGTGTTTGTCTCTCTCTCTCTCTCTCTCTCTTCATGACTCTCGAGAATCCGGCGAAATAAAATCCGGCGATATGACGAAACTTCCGCTCGAAGAAATCACCGGGGTTTCTGCTCGATCGGGAATTAATTTGATCGCCGCCTGCTTAGAGAGGGAGACTACTTGGAGTCTTTCTAGAGAATGACGTTCGATACAGAACACACTGCCGTGGAAAGCTCGCTCGTTCGTCTAAACAACGTACAACGCGATGAAATTATTTTATTCTCAAGATGATCTTTCAAAGGGCAATGTACAACGATGAAATTGGTATCGGCGAGTTGCCTTGGGAATTTAAATTAATTAATTTACAAGACACTGGTCTTGACAGATAAAAGTTTCACTGGAATTAATTCAGAATAATTCACAATACGAGTGCACGATAATTTTTCAATCTATTCGAAAGCAATAAATAAGTTTAATCGCGCTATTAGCTCGCGTGAAACAGCTCGATAAGTAATTACAATTGCCGACCAATTGTCCGCTTTACAGGGTAACAAATATCCCTTTTAACCGTTAATTTATTAATTTCTATATTCCTGTGGAATTGTAGCATTGTTTACGCAAACCGGCCACAAGTGATTCGTATCAATGACACTGCGGACGCATCTCAATCCGTTTCGAGGATTTTGCCGATTCAGTTTTACCGTGAGCATGATTCGTCGGTAATTGGAGAGTGTAGGTAACATCTGATTCGATTTATCTCGTTCCGATTCCCTTATCTCTCATCTTCGTCCGTATCGACGATTCGCGGCGTTTCTTGTTAATTTCGAAGAGTAACGATACGATCGCGGATGTAATTACGCGATACCAGTGTGGTACCCGCGTAATACAATTTTGTACACCGTGTTCCCCGAACGTCGCGTTTCGTTCGCGAAACGTTTTTTGAATTCTTCGCCGGTCGATCGTAATTGACGTCCTGGCAGAGTTAGAAATTACTCGGCGCCGAATCGTGTTTAGGGACAGTTTGCCGGGCCTAAAAATTACGAATACTTTGGAGGGCTAGTAAAAAAAAAAAATGTACACGTTTGATTGACATGTGCTTTTGTGGTTTATTTCAACACATTATGAACTATAAAAAGCAACATTAAAATAGAAAAGGAGAGGACTCTTGTTTAACTTCTTAACGGCATCCCTTTACATTGCCTATCAGTGTGTATGATTCCAGCCAAACAGGTTTAGCTGCAACGAAAAGGCAAAAAAAGTTCAAAAGTAAACGATATTCTCTATTCCCATTTTTGTCAAAAATTATGAAATTAGCAGCTATTCTTGATGTATCGACTTTATGCCAAAAATTTCTACGTTTTTTGGTATATATTTTTCGAAATTGTTAAAAATTAAAAAATGTTCGCTTGTCAATCCCTAGTAAATGTTACGCTAAAGATACTTACCAAGTTTCACAGTAATCGGTTGGTTAGATTCCGAGGTATCTTGCACACCGTTTCTAAAAACCTAGTTTTATAGAGATAAACGCGTTTAAAGTTTCAGAACGTCATTTTTCATACGTATCCTTTACTTACTTTTTTTACTTATAAATCGCGGCTCACAGTTCTTACAATTCACAACTAAATTGAATCCAAATCCCCTAATATTCGATTCGCCAAAAGTAGTATTTCAATCGCCCAATTTACACTTTATAATGCTGCTTAAAGTTGTAAACAATGATGCAAATTCAATTATTCTGTATCCGCGGATTTATTATTATACTCCAAAATAAGTCGTTCTTTTGTATCTTATTTCTAAGACTTCAAACTGCTATTTAAAACAAAACAAAACAAAAAGAAAAAATCGATTTTTCGAAAATTTCAAACTGTCCTGGTCCCTTAAGTAATTGGCCGTTTCATTAACGAGAATCGAGGTGTCGCTTTACTGGCGAAACACTATGGTCTTCACGCAGATGTGAACTCGGACAGCCTGTCATAATCGATCTCAGAATTAGATTCACTCCGCGTTAACGTCGCACAGCAAGCCGACCGTTTGTCGATTAGGAAGTTGTTCCTTCGTTTCATCGTCTTTCCTTTCTTTCTTTCTCGTTTCGTATTTTTTTTTTTTTTTTTTTTTTTTTGTTTGCTCACCACTGCGTTTCACAAAAGAAGACAGCGAACGTCCTGTCTTTCGCCGTACCTAAAGGTTCGAATTGGCGAACGATCGAAGTTTCACGACGAAGTGGAAGTCGAACTCGCAAAAGAACGAAAGGTGCCTGCACGCGAAAGGTTCCGCTTGCGGTCACAGAAGTCGTTCCCCATTGTTCCCCGCGAAAATATCGGGTCTTTCTGTTCGAGTTCAAACCCCCTTCCCCTCCCCTCGCGCGATCGATTCGATATTCGGAAGGAAAACGCTCGTTTCCGTGGAAACCGAATGGCCGACTAATTGTTCGGCGAAAAAGACGAGGAAAGAAGGAAACGTCGTATCCGCTGGACGTTCCGTTTCGCCAGCCGATTCACGGCTCCCGTTATGTTAATGCTGGGATGTTCATAATTAACAGCGACTGTTAACGATACTTGGAAACGTAATTTCCCTTATCTTCCTCTAGCGCCGTTACTTCGTCGGTCTGTAAAATACCGAAGGTCCGGGAAACTCGGCGGTATCGATTCGCATGTAAAGTTGGTCGGTACTTAGAAGTCGCATGACAAATTGGCCGTGTGGAGCAATTTTACTTGGCAAATGGACAAGTTTCTTTATGGCGGCGAAACCGTATGGCTGATTGTTTTCATGCATCTTGATGGCGAGAAGAGGAGAAATTGCTCGCTTCCTGCTCGCGTTTCTGATCTCGACGGCGCTCGTTTCCCAAACGATATCGTTCCTTTTCATCGAGAATCGTCTGCAAAGCAAATTATTTTTAGTCGTATACGCAGGGACGTTGGTTTGTTTCATTCGATTGAAACTAATTTCATTACGTCGAAATCCCCCACGGGAGAGTTTTTAACATTCGGAGTGTTAATCGCTCCGAATGTAAGAAGGTTTCTATTCGTTTAATTTCATTTCGCTCGGGGATCGCCTTTAGAACGGCGAAAGTCGCAGGTCGACGTCGCTTCTTTCACACCATCCTCGAAACGAAAGGTGCGAGAAATCTACAATGGAATTAAGGTCCATTACGTCGTGAATCTTGGTGGCCATTCCTCCGGTGGTTCTTCGACCCCAAAGATACATTTCCCCCGCGAGGAAGTCCCCGTGAAGGAAATTCCTTTATCCAGCGTTTTTCTTCTTTTTCCTCGTTCGGTCAGGTTCGGTCCACTGCATCTTCGTGCGAACGATAAAAGGGAATCGATGCTAATTGAATTGAACGGTTTCTTTATCTACCCACGGACAAACAGAAGAAACGGGGGCGTGACCGTTCTCGCATTCAGCAAACGTGGTTTCTCCTCTTTTCGCCGGGTTAAATTAGAATACCTGGTTCAAAAGTTTATCGTCCGTATTCGACGATTTTGGTTTTTTTTCTCTCGTTCGTAGGTACCGACTGTTCCCACTGTCCCCTTTTATTCAGCTTGAAAACGAGAGGGAAAAACAGGAAAGAAAGATAGAGCGATGGAGGAAACGCAGAGGAACGTTAATTGCATAATCGAATATCGATCTTCGATTAAAAATAACTTGATATTCCTTTTAGCTACTTATTCGGTCGGTTGATTTCCCCGCAGTAACGAGGATATTGCAATAATATTCGTGCCGGTTCCCACAATTCGATCAATATTTTTAAAGCGAGACCCAATTTAATAGGATCAGAATGGAATCGTAGGGTTCACGAGGTCGACGCTGTGGAAAGAGAGAGAGAGAGAGAGGATGCTCTTTTAAGTAGAACGCGACGACGTCGACGGTTTCGAACGACGATGAATTTCAAACGGAGTCGTAACCGACCGAGAGCGTGGATCAAACTCCTCTCCGCTCCGAACGGGGAGGAAAAGGCGAAGTACAAGGGCGCGAAACAAAAGAAAGTGAAAACTTCGAAGGCCCTGTTTGTTTTTTTCGCACGAAGTGCACCAAGTGCATCTTGTCTTTCGACGGGAGGGTCGGACAAATTAAATTAGAGGGCAGCCTTACCTCGGATAGGGGTGCAATTCAGTCACGTGCGAGAGGCCACCTTCCTCCCTTCCACCCTCCCATTCCCCGCCTCTTTTATAGCACGCTCGAATACTCGTGTCGCTCTTCGGCTGGCAGGCGCGACCCTCCCGCACGGATTTCTCGTAATCTTCTTGTAAGCGTTCGAGCAAACGATAGGCATTAATCGCGCCTCTATACCTGCATTCTATCGTCCACGTAAGTATTCCTTTCCCTCCTTTCCGCCCTTCGACACGTTGTTAACAGTTCGAAGTTAGACAGGACGATCGATTTAATTAAACGAGCGGGAGAGATCGACCTTTTCGTCGGTATACACGTGGAATTCCCACGCGGAAACAGGGGACCCACTGCGGGTACTTGGCCGATATTAAACGCTTCCCTACGTCACGCAGGCTGTAATAATAAACGCAATATCCGGTTTCACGAGCCACCATAAAATAACAAAAACGCGACAGTTCTACGTAGAAACGATAATACCCATCGGCGTTACATCACGTGCATGTATGCGCCGATCCAGAAATTACGCCAGTGGCCGATGAATTTCAAGCTTCCTCAAGAACTTAGAGTGGATGAAAAACTTGAGAGACGGTGACCGAAGGAAAGGAAGGGGCAGAGGCAGAGGCAGAGGAAGAGGAAGAGGAAGAGGAAGAGGAAGAGGAAAAGGAAAAGGGAGATCCTTGTCGCTTCGTTTACCGGAAATTCCTCGGCGAATGGAACAAATTGAATTACGAGGTGGCATGTTTTAAGGGTGGCGTTCCTTTGGTTTTCTGGCAGCGAAACCTAGAAGGCAGCAGCGCACGGTGAAGCGATCCCGGTGGCACTATCGACAGGCCAGGTTCGCCCGGCCACGACGTCCACCGCGGTTCCATCACCGTATCACACCGCTGACAATCCCTTCTGGAGTCTCTTCTGGCGGTGACGTCACTTGGCGCATCGCCAGCTCTCGGACGCTCAATGAAACAGTCGGGGAAGCCAAGGCGACGTGGCTGACGTAGCTTTACGCCGGCGTTATGCCGCTGCGTGCACACATTCGAGCCTGGGCTTGTGTGCCAACGACCTTGACGAAAGATTTCCTGGATTTGTTCACGCGCCTCCTCCCTTTCCTCGTAATAGCCACGCGCGCGCGCACAATCGTTAACGAGAGAGAGGAGTGAGAGGGAGAAATTGTCGAGTAAACAATTTGGATTTTGTCGCGTTGGTTAAACGGATAAATATTCGGACTGATCGGGCGTGGTGGTGGAAAAAAAAAAAAAAAAGAAAATCGAAACGGCAAACATTCGTCGAGTGAAAAGCGAAATACGCTTGCATTTGCAAATAGGGGACACGCGGTTATAAGCGTCGCAGATGGTCGACAGGGAAGAGGGAGGGAAAAGAACACGAACGAACGTATTTGTTTGTCAGAAGTCGTTCCGTGTTCGCGGTCGTTCCGTTGCGAAGACGCTCTCCGTGAAACGTTTACGGTCGTGGTCAAGGAAAAGGGGATTGATGAATCACGGGCAAACTGGTTCTTTCATGTTTCTGGACGATCGATCGACGAGCCTGGCGTTCCAGCGCCAACGACAGACAAAGAGAGAAAGAAAGAGAGAGAGAGAGAGAGGATTGGATAAACGAGGAGAAAGTAGACGGAGAACGAGCGAAATCTAGAGGAAGCTAGAGGGAGACGAAAGACAAAGCGAGAAAAATAGGAAAGTACAATAGATGAGGAACGAGAGGGAGGAGCTAGATGCACGAAAGAGAGACAGACAGAGCTAGAAGCGGATAGAAGTAGGATACGGAGGATACGGAGACGGTGGAACAACAGGGGACGATGACGGATGTAGAAGAAGGGACGAAGGCATGCGAGGACAGTGCAAACATGGAAAATGAAAGAAAGGATGGAAGAAGAAGAGGAAGAGGAGGACGAGTAATAGCTGGAGAAACGAAGCGCGAGCTCGGTGACTGGGTGCCGTGGGCAGGTTGCTTTTCCTGTTGTGAGGACAATCTGGGTCAAGCCCGGCTTAAAATATTCATAAAGCTGCACGCGAGATTCACGTACGACCGGTTCGATTCACATTAGAAATGCGCTGACTGGGGTATGTCAAGTAACTCTAGAGGGATGACGATGAGACACATCGCCGCTGATTCGTTCTCGTCTGTGTTAGCGATCCGCGGTGAAACGGCAGTGTTCGTGCACCGCCCACACGTTTCTGACAGAGGCTTGACAAAGCTCTTGCCAACACCCTCCGCCTCCATTTTCCTGTCCCGCGCGGTGACGATCTGCCATTTCTGGCTGCTTCGGGGCTCCACACGTCGCGGCAACGACGAAATCCTTGATTCCCGCCAGCCGAAGAAAGCTTTGCCAGCGCTCGTATCAACGGACCTCACTCACTGTGCCACTGTGAACGTGTCACGTCTTGAAAATGAAAGTTCAACCGCGAACGGTATGCACTCGAAAGGAATTCCGGCCGCCGCTCCAACGAATCCCCTTCCCCGTCGTCCCACGTCGACGGTGAATATTCGCCGAATGACTGGAATAATATCTTCATTCTCCTGTGGAACAGCGTACGTCTGAAATTATTGTGATTGTGCCCTGGTTCCTTGTGTGTTTTACGATTGACACACATGTACGTACATACGTGTATAATGCATTAGTGTATATTATGTGAACAGCGAATCTCTATGTTCGATTTTACAATCGGACACAGTCCGAGAGAAACTTGATTGCAATCGTATCTACCGATAAGGCGCGTAATCGATTTCCCAGCGACTGCAGTCTTTCGCCGTGGTGGATCACCTTTTCGGAATTTACATTTTCATTAACGACTTAAGTCTCGCTGAAGAGTGCTTCGTTCAACAACGTCCTCCTTTCTTTTCGTTCCGTCTAAAAAGAGGATTTGTCGTTAATCGGGGACGCGTTCCAGCGCTGTTTCAACGCGGCTGGCGTCCGGACCGAGGACGACGATCCAATTCGAAGCTAATCGCGTCCCCCAAATGCTTTCGCTGAAAAGAAAAATTGACCAGATCTACTCGCGGACGTGAAGAGGAGAAATGTATCTCAGCCTGATGGAAAAAAGATCCAGGATCATCTTCGTGATCCGTGGAACATCCCCAGACTGATGGATGATTCCCTCTTAGCCAGACAGTGAAAGCAAAGTAAAAGAATGTTACCGATCGATCGATTTCCCTTTGATCTTCGCTTTTCGTTTGCTCGCCAAGCGGATAGCTGCTAAATTGTTTCTCTAATCCTCGTGAAATCACGTCCGGCCGACACGTGATCGAGTAGATCCTCGTCGTGCAGGCTCGTTACGTGGCTGCTGGCTAAACGAGGCTGGCTCGTCAGGAGGTCAGTCCTTTCGGCTCGATTTTCATTTGTACCGAGCGAACTCCGACCGGAGTTACCTGTTTGCTCGTCGCCGGAGATTGGCCTGCCTTCGATATGCGAATTGTTGACTCGAGAAATTGACGAACCGACCGTCGTTGGCCAACTATTCTTCTCGTTCTCTCTTTTTTCTTTTTTTTTTTTTTTTTTTTTTCACCGACGAGTCGTTATCCCCCTTACCGGTGGATCATGTCGGGCCGCAGTCGGCAATTTGATCGAGCAATCGTGGCTTATCTGTCTTCGTGTACCTTTGATGGTATCGTCGTGCGACAGGTGTTTAACTTTCTGCGCTGGAATGACGCGCCGTCGAGACTCTTTTGTCCCAAAATTGCAATATTTTCTCAGTTTTATGTAAGGCAAAGCGATATCATACGAGATAAGAAAAGAAAGTGATTAATTATACGGTAATATATACGGTTTGGCGGCGCAAGGGGTTAAACAATTATCTTTGGGCGGGTTTCTTTCACGTGTCGAACGATCGAATTCCCACGACGGAATTTCTCAACGAAGAGTGCGCATTCGTATCTTGAAAAATTTAAAATCTCGTTTCAATTTCACAATCAATTTTTCAGTTACGATCGGACACGCGAAAACGTCCGAACGAATTAAAATCGATCTTACCGCGCTCGCGTCGTTCCCGTAATTAATTTCGGAAAAAGAAAAAAAAGTAAAACAATTTTGATATCGAAAATATCAAGCGTAGAGTGAAACAAAGAAGCACGGCGTAGTTTTAATTCCGCCGTTTAATTAACCGAGGCCGCTATCGTTTGTCCCTGAACGATTTGCATTTTGCGTCAAGCCGAGCGAAATAACGCCAGCACGCAAGGAGAACCGCCGTTGCATATGTCAGACAGATCGTCGGTCTTGTCGCCCGTAACAAATGTGCCTGTAAGTAGATGCAGGCCTGCAAACGTCAGACATAGGAGCGCGTGTCTTCGGATTCACGTGATGAATATACACGTATTCTGCTCAAACAGGCAACTGGTATCCCCGCCGCGCCGTATTTACAGCGACGCAATTTCCATCTGACATGCTGGAATCTGACGTCACGCGTTTGGTATGCCTCGATCACGAGAAAATTGTCCTATAAATCGAATTACGTATTAAGAGATGCTTCTACGTATTTCGTTTAATAACATTCTTGGCCACGTGGAAAGTGGGGCACTTTTCGTTCTTCGTTAGTCTCCTTGTTTTAGTTGGTCTCCCGTTTGCACTGTTTAGCCAGTAGACTGTAGATGTCTGTGCAGTTAAAGAAATTGTAGCGACCTCTACTTCGAAGAATTTAGATCAACGACATCTATATTCCGTCGAGATGTGTATTTAATATAAACAATAGAATATTTAAAAATAGCTATTAATTTTATTATCACCATAGAAATGTTTACTGACACTTATATATATCGTAGCCATAGTAGAAATTCTTCATTCGTTATTTCGTTATTTAACGTTCATTTATAGAAATTATTCGTCATTTAAATTCCACTATGTAATCTTCATTAAATTATTAGTAATTGTATATTTTGTGATTTTGATAATATTTTTATATAAACAACTAAAATTAATTACGGGGTTATTATTTATTTGTAGTATTGTGATATGAATATAAATTATCATAATCACTATAAAATCTAAATGAAGCAGACACTCTGTTCTAGAGATTACTTTAATTTGAACATTTCGTAATTTATACGTAATTTCTCGTTGTATACAATCCTTTTGGTCTTTATTTTTAGAATTATATAAATGTCCGTAGTTCAGTAATTAGACTATGACGCTAGTTTTCCTATATAAACTTTGTGATTTGTTTGCTCTGGTTAATTTCTGCGTTCGTATAAAGCGAGGAATCGCTTCTCAAAGAATCGTCGAAATCCTCGATCCTGAAAGAAATCCAGTCTTCGAGCACAGTTTTCCCCGACACGCGCGTACATTCCGTTTAAATCTCGTAGCCAGTACTGCCGTAACAGGTAAACTAGAGCTTCCTAAGCCTCGAAGCTCATCCTGGCCGGCACTTTCTTACGGCGAATCACGCTAACAGCATCGAATTTAAATTTTACCGTTCGTGTCTTTAAACGACGTTTCCTCACCCCTTCCCCGCCCCTAATTTACCGTTGGTCGTAATTTCCGCCGACGGCATAAAATTTTCCGGCCGAAAGAACATTGCGCGCGCACGGAACACACTTACATCCGTGCTAACGACGCGATACAAGAGACGTCGCGAACAGACGAACAGTTTCGAGCGGATGCAGGCAACGTTCATTATCGCGTTTCTTCGCTGCTCGCCGCTGCAAATTGAGGGACGCGCCATGTTTGTCTTGGAGGAACGTCCCTTGGAACTGGAGGGGTGAAAGAAAGAGAGAGAGAGAGAGAGAAAGAGAGAGAAGAGATGCTCGTCATTAATATACTTCACCGGATATCTTCACCGAGCGAAGGAGGAAATCGTCGCATTCGTTGGCCTTGCGCGATGATGAATTCGCGCTCGCGCGGCGTTCCCGTAATCATTTCTAACCGGCTCGAGAGTCATTGTGTCGTCGGTCGCTTAATTGCGGGGGCGTCTTGCGCCCCATTCGCTGGTATCCACCAGCGTCAACCTCTGGTTGCGGCTGTAATTCTCTTTTTGTCTCTTGGCCCGGTTCCGTTGCGAGTCTTCACACCGACGCGCCAGACCCACCGACACAACCATGCCAGCGAGCTGGCAAAAAAGAAGATACAAGCGCAACGAGAAGTTCGAGGAACGCTGTTGACATTAAGAATCGTGTCTCCCGTGCCTTGAATCAAGGTGGAGCGTGCCCATGGCGAAACTCTCTTTGGGATTCACGGCGCAACAATGGGTTTTTATTATATTGGCTTGAATTTTTGAAAACAACCTCTTCTTTTATTGATATTCGCTGCTGGTGTTCTTGTGATCGTAGGATTTATATATTGGTTGGAAAATATTTCGAACGTGCAACGATATTTGCGTGCGAGACGAACGAGAACTGTTCGTACGAATCGTACGTGAGATTTTTCGATACGAATGAAACATGAAATATCCAGCTTGTATCTCAAAATTCCTTTCACATATAAAATTATAATTTCCACTCGATCGTGGAAAAAACTATTGGCACAACACAATCGTAAAATGCCTCGCGGTTCGGTTCATCAAATTAATGGCACAATATCGATCGAGTCGGAGCGTTTCGTTATTATTTCAGACGGCTGTATCGTCACACGGATAGAACAATATTGAACCGAAAAACAAATACTCGTGCGGTTGGTTTAATAACACGAGCGTCCGTATTATTAAGCCAACACGAATATTTGTCTCATCCAAATGATTCACTGGCATTAGCCGGCTTACGTTTTTTCCACTTTCCACGCGCGGGTAATATCATCGTCCGCCAGATTGCGGATTATTCTTTTTGCCAACGGCCGTGGCCGTGCGTCGAATCGATCGAGTTCGTTTGCGTTAGAACGAACGCGAGAATTTGACGAGGGGTCGTTTTTGCTGGCGGTCGAACGAGAAGAGGAAGGGGCAACGGAAACGGAAACGACGGCCGATAAATTGGAGAAAACTTGTTTCCTGTGCGGCGAGGAGGAGGAGGAGGAGGAGGAGGGGTGACTCGTTGAGAAATCATATTTTCCCCGGCGCCTGATGAAAGTACATATTCGTCGTGCGAGCAAACGCGAGAGATCGATCGGCCACTCTCGCTCTTCCGCTTTATACGGCCTGTAGGCCGATCTGTGGCCTCTCCCAGGCGGTGCGTCTCCCTGGCGGCTCTCTCGCTCTCCACGCTTCAATCTCCTGTTTCTTCTCACGTAGTGGTCGCGATAATTGAACTCGGTTGCCCGGAAACAGATTGATACCGAGATAGGAACAGAAGGGACGACACGGTGTGTGTGCGTCGCGCCAGCGTCCACCCGTCACCGGCTAACCCAATTTGCGTCCCCTTGATAGCACCATAATCGTGTGGAATTAACTTGGCACGAATCTTCGCTAAGATAGCGAAGGCTGCTACCACTTTTACCACCGGCCACGGCTCGGAAATGTCGGTCGTGCTCGGCGGTAGAGGTGGGCGAGTACCCGACATCGAAGTCGAGTCAGATAGTGCTTAGGTCGAGTCGGGAACTCTAGAATCTATAATATTCGGGTACCCGGATATTACGTCGCGATTCTTCAATCGGATTTTACACACTTATTCTTTCTTCAATCTTTATTGGATTTACAATTGCATTTACAACATTGCCGCCATTGTCAATGACAAACGAAACAGGTGTAGTAAGAGCATTCAATCCGCATTTACTCAACGACGTAATTAATGCAGCTTGTACGCGATTCTATTAAATGAATACTTGAATAATGATTTTCGATTGACTGTAAATTGTAAATTGTATTACTCTTTTTTGGAAAGGTATGTTTTCTAAAAATAAGTCAGCGTTTCTTCATCCACGCGGAACAGGAAAAACTATCAGTTTTGTTAAGTTACACAAGGTATCACGAAAATTCTACATCGTCAGTAAACAGCGGGTAGCGTTGAGTGATTTTCGACGAACATTTCGGAAACAAATAGAGAATAAAACGCGCAGGAAACTCGCGTGTATGCAATGTATACCAAACTGAGTAAAAAGAAAAAGTTGCAAGAATAAAACTGCGACGACAATGTCAAGTGCTGTTGGTGGTACCCGAATATTATAGATTTTAGAGTTCCCGACTCGGTCTAAGCACTGCCTGACCCGACTTCGATGTCGGGTACCCGAAATTTTCGATTATCCGAGTATCACAAACTTCCGGGAGTCGACCTGAACCCGAAATGTCGGTGGCGATCGCCGCTACCTACCTACCCGGACGGAAACAAAGTTATACGTTTATAACAGCTGCGAGGAGATCGCGGCGGGTGATTATATTTGCGGGTATGGGCGAATTACAGTTACCAGGAGGATGTTGCGGCAAAACGAGGGGAGAGAAATAAACGGACGGCGGAGCCGTAGGTCGATCGAGGTTTAAAAACGTGGTACAATAAGAATCTCGGTCTTGCACGAACGACCAGTGGTACGAGATACGCGTAATGAGCTGTGTTATTTTTGCGACCGACGAGCTGGCGGTGACGTCATCGGGGAAAAAGGCATTTTGATTAGCAGCGATCTTTTCTCTCCTTGTCTTCTGACGTTCTTCCTCTCCTTACCCACCTGTCGGCAGGTTCTATTGCCTTTTTATTTTCGAGGTTCGAGCAACGTTTTTCATCCCCTCGTCTGTCTCATGTCCAATTT
This sequence comes from Frieseomelitta varia, assembly GCF_011392965.1. Classification (NCBI taxonomy): domain Eukaryota; kingdom Metazoa; phylum Arthropoda; class Insecta; order Hymenoptera; family Apidae; genus Frieseomelitta; species Frieseomelitta varia. The sequence continues at coordinate 583,808 of NW_025110521.1, read as the reverse complement.
GGAAAATTAAATTTCACGTCAGTCAGTGATGCAAGGAAAAGATCAATAGCTCGCGCACTTGTAATACGTTTCTCGCTTTATATCGCCGGGACATGACTTACGGCCGTTTCGACGGTGTCAATAGATTTTAATAGAGGGGTCGAGGCGGTCGTTCGTGTAATTGTATTCCCCCTCCCCCGCCACCCTCTGGCTGCTTTTTTCGCGCAACACCGGGCAAAAAACAACCTCGCAATTGAAGATAATTTCCCAAGCGATAACGATAACTTTGGATTGCCGTCTCCGCTTTTTTTTTTTTTTCACCCTCTCTATCGTGAAAAGTACGCCGCGTGGAATTCCTTTGCATTCGTTAATACGTACCATCGCGTTATTTTTACTCTCGCATTACCACCGGGCTCTCCGTTAAAAACCATTACCGCTTTGTGTTTTTCTATTCTATTTTCACTGACCTGCTGGAAGTGAATCGACTGGCATGGCTGAAAAAGAAAAGGAAAATAGAAGCTGATGGAAAGAAGTCGAGTACAATTTTTAAACAATGTATCGACGTACGTACATGAGGTCGGAATTAATAATACCGCGGACTCGGGTTCTGTTGCTAGGTACGTGAATAATACCCGTTTACGGCTAATGAAATTACGAACGTTCTATCTGACGTTTACTCCGGTATTTCCAGACGTACCGTGGATTATTTAAATTTTTTATTACACAGTCACGAATAACTCGCTGTCGCGTGACCGTGTTACACCGTGTTCGTAAAATTAAATTTTTGATAAAAATGTGATGCTCGATCCCGTTAAATGTCAGTTACAACGCGTTGGAGCAGCAATTCTCATTCCCGAAGAAATAGTTAAAATTACAATAATCATGCGATTATAGAAATCCTAATAATAAACTTATTGAACATTTAAAAGAGAGATTCATTTAGAAAATAATTGAAACATTTTTCAGCGAGAGAGTTGCGAGAAACGCGTGTCTCGCAGTTCAAATTTGCCGCGTGTTTGAAATAGCACTGTTGTAACTTCCTCCGACAGATAGAGCAGCTGCAGCCAGAATCCAAGATGGAAATGCGAAACGCGGCGCGTACGAAGTATACGAAAGTTTTTCAAGCTTTCTAATCAATTACTCGGTCTCAACTTTCTGAATTACCGATACATATATCGTAGCGAAAGAACGGAGAAGTAACAGAATCTAAAATCTATATAAGGTATATATTTAAAATAAAGATACGTACGCAAGTATTTTCCAACACAATGAAACTTTTAAAATACTTTCTTTTGAGAAACACTTAAATACTCAAAAACATTTAAATACTTTTTTTTTTTAGAAAACGTATCATTATTTAGAAAACTCAAGTTGATAGAGTCACAACTTAAGACAGGATAAATCTTATTCCGTCTTAAGCAAATCACTTTGACATGTACGTAGGTCAAGATATGAATTATTGTACGTATTTGCTACATCCATAGGCAAGATTATTTATTCAAAAATATTATTTCATTAAAAAAATCACTTCTGTGACTCTGTCGTTCACGCAATTTTGAAATCAATTTAACCTCGAGAACACTTCATCCCTACAGGACCATTCTGATAATGATAACAGTATTATTTTAATTTCTGCAATTATCATCTCATTCTTGAAGTGATAGCATCTCTGAAGTTTCGTCAGAAGATTATTTTGACTCGAGTCAGGACCGAAATTATTAGAATCTCGCGAAGCTGCTTTTGGGACAAAGTTACGTCAGATTAGGGCTCGTTTTGATCCTTGTTGAGATTTTGAAAAAGTCTCCTATATATTCGAGGAGCATCTCGAACATCACTTTCGTTCTTGGGTTACCACATAGATCGCAAATCACTTTGGTATCGAGATCTTGCTAGCTCAGAGGAATTACATACCTCTTGAGAGTCGCATTGGCCTTTGCTTTGCCTTGGACTCAGGATCTCCTTACTATCAAGGTCACAGAGATTCCAGAGTTACTAATATCGCAGTCGTTAAGGTTTCTAGGTTGGCGACGCGTTCTTAGATCGCAGATTATCGAATTTATTAGGATCGTTACGGCCATTGCAATGCCACAACGATACTCTAAAATTACGTAGTTCCTTACTTCTTTCGCGAAATAAATTCAGATCTTCTACAGATTCAGAATCGTTTTTATCCCATGTAGTGGTTAAATTTGCAAGTTAAATTTTCATGAGTTGCAATCGCAGTTCTCGTATTATCTCTTTCATTTTTTGGTATTCTTTTTTTTCAAAATTTCGAATAACCAAAAACGCAAAACGATACTTTTTTCAATTCGCAATAGCCTCCTTACATCGTTCCTTTTTTCACAAAATAAATTCAGATCTTCTGTAGATTCAGAATCAGAAAATAGTTTTTATCCCATGTAGCGGTTAAATTTTGCAAGTTAAATTTTTACGAGTTGCAATCGCCGTTCCCGTGTTATTTCATTTTTTAGTATTTTCTTTTTTCAAGCCTTTCGAATAACCGAAATGCACGATACTTTTTCAATTCAATAAGAATATATATATATAAAATATATAAATTAATAGAAAATTTCATTTCTATAATATGAATTCAAATCATATACTTTATCAAGTTTTATTAATTATTTATTGTTTTTTATTATTAAATCAGTTAAATTACTAATTATAAATAAAAAATATAATAACTATAATATAAAATAGTAAATAATTCATTTAAATTTGTATAAGGATATTCAATTACTTGTTTTCCTAATCATGTTAATATAATAAAAATATTAATAAGTATTCAATAAATATATTTATTAATTGGATAAAATTTTGTATTTTTTATATTATTATTAATAAAAGATAAAAAAAATAAAATAAAAATAGATATAAATAATATAATTACTCCACCTAATTTCCTAGGAACTGAAAATAAAGATATCAACGTACATATTATTTATATTATATATTATATAAATAATATATATATTATATTATTATATTATATATATATTATATTATTATATTATATATATTATATATATTTTGCATGAAAAAAGTTTGCAACAAAAATTTCAACTCGCGATTCCGTTTGCTTATTTACTGCGTGACACATCCTTCCGCTCCACGATCAGTTAACTAAACACGTTAAATGGCATGACTGTTCGAGCGACCTCTCAGCTTAGTTCCGAAACACCGGCATTAATAATGGACGGAGGTCTGAAACCTTTCCTAAATCTCGGAATTTGTAGTTACCTGTCGAAGCGCTAACCGCAGCAGACGTGGCTCAATTTCGTTAATGAAATAATACTCGCGGCGCCTATATTGCAGCGATAATAACTCCATCGATAGGGAAATATCGTTGCTCGTATTTTTTTTTTTTTTTCTCTGCCCCCTCCCGTCGGAAAATCTATTCGGTATAAAATAGCAATCCAACACGAGATTTATTTATGCATTTCGGGTGAAATTCAATTAATATTACCAATATTGTAAAAAGATTTATTTTCAATTTAATTTATTTCTTCACACAAACAGTACGTATGTATATATACGTACCTTTCGGTTGGTATTTCTTCTCGCTTTGGAGTTTCTCTCCTCTCGTCTATCTTCAAAGTCTCTTGCGATTTCGAATCTCCGAACGTAGACTTCTTAAAGTTTTCACAGCTGTAAGTCAAAAGCATGCGTCATGCTCCCCGACGTCGTGCACTCACGAGCATTCCCGTCCTCCCTGGTCTTATTATTTACGCCAAATTTTTCTAGATAAACAGCGCGATTCCGAGGGAAACGGATTGGACAGATTCGTTTCTCGCTTTTGCGGGTATCGGTTTCCCGTATCGGGAACAACGTCTATTTTCGCATCGCGATTCGAAACGAAGTCAGCGTGTATCGTCCATTCGCTAAAGCGACATATTTGTTGGGAACGTTGGCAAGTAAACATCGTTTTCTCTTACTCTTTCGTCGTACATCTCTGCAGAAATCTCCACGGCAACGCACGAAACTTTCCCAAAGACGTCGTTTTAAATTTATCTCTTAATCCTCGTCCAACGGGAGGTTGAGTCATTTTCGTTGAATATAATATCCCGCAGTAACAAAGCGAGTGACTAACTGAGAGAGCCTTTTGCCATTGCTCGGAAAATAAAATTTGTGAAAATATGCGAATATAGTAGAGACTAATAGACGTGGAATATTCGTACGAGCAGCAGATTCAGTTTTCCCAGAGATGGAAGTCTATTATCTTCACTATGGAGATATCAAACTGACAAGAAACTTCTCTCTCTCTCTCTTTCTCTCGTCATAACCACTTGTACTTATTATGCACAAATTGAGAAACGTCAGAAAAGAAAGCGTACTTCACCACTAGGCGAGTGTCAGAAATAAATCGCTGCGGAGGCTTTCATCTCTCGCGTCATGTTCGTGTCAAAAATTAGCGGCCGCGTTGCCGGCAAGTAAAGTTAAAACGTTCGGCAAACATTCGATTTTTCAATTATTCGATTTCTGTCGATTTCTGCCGGGGGAGAAGCTGAAATTGGTTTGCTCCGCCTCGATTGCCCGCTCGCCAGCCCGAGCGAACTTCCAACGAAATTCCTACGTCGGGTTCCCTGTACGTTGTTAAGTGGATGGCCGACCACGACCTTTAAATACACGAATAGGTTGTCGGGAAGGATCGTTTCTGCACGTAAAAATCCAAATTAACGGGGACAAAGGTCTCGCTGGAGCGTGATTGATTCGATCGTTCGGCCGTCACCAAGCGTTTAAGCCGCAAATCCGCCCCGGAGTTTGGGGTTGCGCTTTTTTTAAACGACCGAATACACACACACACACAGAGATATATATATATATATATATATTATATGTAACGGAGGTTTTACAGCGCCGCCTGTTTCTCCGTCGGGCCAATCTATCGAATTTTTTACGCTTCTGTAATCACACATAACAATCAGTTTAATTTGGTAACGACCGTTACCGTGTATATGCGTATGTGTGTGCGTGTACACCGTGGTCAACTTTAATGATTTGTTAACGTTTGTTTCAACGTTAACCAGATTTCCACGGCTGCACCGTCGTGTCGAGCATTGTTAAGGATGTTAAAAATAGAGGCGGTCCTCCGATTTTAACCCGCGTTTTATTTAGATTTTTCGAGGTATTTGCGTGCCTCGTCGTCGTGTTTCGTCGACTGAAAATGTTTATTAACGTCGCAGGTTACGTGAGAGGAGGCTGTTATGCATTCCCGGATCGCTTGCAACCGGTCGGTTTCGTCGAGTTACGTGACGCTTATTATTACAATTACGTTATATAGTTTTGGTAATTCGTAACAGATCTCTGGCTAGTGATTCAGTTTAGACTTCGAATTTCATGGTGAATATACCGCGGGGAGTAAAATTGAGATGTTATGACAGACGGAACAACAAGAATTTGCATTGAACGAACAACGAAACTCGAATAGATCGGGAATTTTATTATTAAGAGTCAACGAAGGAGAAACGAAAATAATGAAAAATACACGGTGGAAATTAGGAAGGTTAAGGATTTACTGCAATTAACGCAACTTTTTTACAATTAAAAATTTTCTTTAATTTTATAACACAAAATTTTCAACAGAAATTCAGATCCATTTTGTAACGATGTAGATACTGAGATTAACATTGTTCTTCTGATTCTCTGCGAGAGATGTGCAAAATTAAACTACTCGTTTCGGATTTTTTTTTTTTTTTTGATTGGTCCAATTCTAGCTTTCGTACGTACTAAAATACAAGAATAAAATGTCTTCACTTTCTCTCTTTTTTTTTTAATAAAATATTCGCGTACTCGCGGAACGTTCGCGGAAGAGACCGACACGCAACTAGTATGAATTTCAACACGGACACAACAGGTGTAAGCAGGCGACGACTTGATTTGTAGTAAAAGCAGCCCGCCGAATGGAAATCTGTATTACCGTAACAAACCAATTGGCCTCGATTTACATTCCTCTCGCCGTCGTTACATTCGTATATTCCAATATCACGAACGTTACGTTAGAGGTGTAAATTCGCGAGAAGCCTCTTGTCTCACCGTGGATATCGTAACCTCCGTTTACATTGTGAATCGTAAATATATCAATATATTTTTCAATATATTTATCGCCGGCGATGTTGCGATTCAGCCAGCGAGATGGGCAACCGTGCAAGCCACGGGAACGTTTCCATGAAAGTTTCTCATTGAAACTTATGCTTTGTGCATCGGCGAAATTGATATTGGTGGAAACACGGAGATACGAATTAAACTTGTCTCGACGGAATCCACCGCTGACGCTTTTTTCATCGCGTAGGAATTTCTTTTTCTGTTTTTACGACCAGGTTGAACTTTGGTGGCCAACGTATTAACGTTGATCGCTGAATAAAAATGTTGTGAGAAAAGAATAGAGAGAATACGGAAAAATTGCAAACTCGAAAGCTTTGTATCACGAGACGATAGAAATTTTTATAGACTTTTTTATTCGTTCCTTTCGCGAGTGAAGTTTCATGTGGCGATTTTTGCATAATGTATGATTTTTATCGTTTTATGGTGTATTTTTCTTTTAACGAGACAGCTTTCCTTGGTGACTATTCTGCACGATGATTGAGCAGCTTTCTGGAAAAAGGACCCGTTAAATAAAATGATGAATGGTGTAAATTGCATCAGAAGTTTCAGTCCGAGTTTTTAAATTGATTTTATAGCTGTTCTTTTTTTTTATAATTAATATTATATAATAAATTAAAATTTTTTACTAATTCTACCATTGTTAGGAAACAGACTCAATATGTACTTATGCGTAGTATTTATCTTCCTACAGGAAGCACCTCAATTTTTTAACAATTTGATACAGCACGTCCTCGTACACTGACTAAGAAGAAGTTTTTTCAAGTTCTATTTTCTCAAAAGAAACCATGCAATTTTTTTCTAACTATGAAAAATTTTTTTTTCACTTTATCAAACTGTTATTATACTCCATGCACGTTTGTACAACTGTCGATTACTAGTTTACCCCTTTAGAATTACCAAAGTTACTCTTCATCTAATTCGTCAAATTCTTTTGTACGACGAGAAACCATGCAATTTTTTTCTAACTACGAAAAGATTTTTTTTTCACTTTATCAAATTGTTATTATACTCCATGCACGTTTGTACAACTGTTGATTACTAGTTTACCTTTAGAATTACCAAAGTTACTCTTCACCTAATTCGTCAAATCCTTTTGTACGACGAGAAACTATGCAATTTTTTTCTAACTACGAAAAATTTTTTTTTCACTTTATCAAATTGTTATTATACTCCATGCACGTTTGTACAACTGTTGATTACTAATTTATCTTTAGAATTACCGAAGTTGCTCTTCACCTAATTCGTCAAATCCTTTTGTACGACGAGAAACCATGTAAATTTTTTCTAACTACGAAAAAAATTTTTTTCACTTTATCAAACTATTATTATACTCCATGTACGTTTGCACAACTGTTGATTACTAATTTATCTTTAGAATTACCGAAGTTGCTCTTCACCTAATTCGTCAAATCCTTTTGTACGACGAGAAACCATGCAATTTTTTTCTAACTACGAAAAGATTTTTTTTTCACTTTATCAAACTGTTATTATACTCCATGCACGTTTGCACAACTGTCGATTACTAGTTCACCTTTAGAATTACCAAAGTTACTCTTCATCTAATTCGTCAAATGCTTTTGTACGACGAGAAACCATGCAATTTTTTTCTAACTACGAAAAGATTTTTTTTTCACTTTATCAAACTGTTATTATACTCCATGCACGTTTGCACAACTGTCGATTACTAGTTTACTTTTAGAATTACCCAAGTTACTCTTCACCTAATTCATCGAATCCTTTTGTACGACGAGAAACCATGCAATTTTTTTCTAACTACGAAAAATTTTTTTTTCACTGTATCAAACTGTTATTATACTCCATGCACGTTTGTACAACTGTCGATTACTAGTTTACCTTTAGAATTACCAAAGTTATTCTTCATCTAATTCGTCGAATCCTTTTGTACGACGTTTCTGAAAAGCCGTTGCACAATACTGATCTCTCGAAACACATTTCACAGTCGATGTACACGATCGAAGGTACATACTCGGTGTAATCAAGGCCCGCTGGAGCTTCCGATTCTGCAAAGGATACGTGCGTAAATTTGAAACAGCGCGCGTAAAGTGAAACGTGGCGCTGCCGGGCGGCACGTATCGTTCCGAGGAAATCGGTGGGAAACGGTTAATTGGTCAACGTGATCTCGTTGCAAATAATTAAGAAGAAACGGCGGTGAGAGCGGCGTGGACCGCGTGCAAACCCTCCCCTGGAGAAATACGAGGCTAGCCGGCAACAGCTGCGGATAAAAGAGAATTGCTTTAATTACGGCGTGCCATTTGCAAACAGCCGCGCATGCACCTTGATGGCCATGCTTCGCAGCTCATTTCTGAGAGTACGAAACGCCGGTGCCACGCCGGCGAAAGAGACCTTTCTAGAATTTATGTACACGTGTTATGTGCCTTTAGGCCACGGTACATGGCCATTACTAGTCTGCGCTGTTGCCTCCATCGCGCCAACGTTAATCCTACCTGTACATATCTTGCAAAATCATTCCTGCGCATGTAAAGCTAAATTTTAGGGGGAAGAAATGAAACTAATTTAACCTAAGTCAAATTGAAAAAAATCTTAGGAGTGTAAGATTTTGCGGGGATGAGAAGACGATCGTAGATATTGTCTAACGTTGCAGCAAAGTAAAATTCCCAGGGTCCTTGACAAAGGAACTGAGCGTAGATATTGGAAACGATACTGGTTCTAAAATCTCAACCTCTCTTGATTGATTTATTTTCACGTTTCGAATATTTTCACGTCTCGCTGCCGAGGCAAAATTTAACACGTCACCGAAACAATCGATTCTACATTCTATATTTAATCGAAGTTCTTCTCGCCGAATCCACCGTGGAAACCTCCGGAAATCTCGGATTCTAATTTTAAAGGCCCGTCCTTCTTCCTTTCGAAACTTTGTAAGACCAAAGCAGCTTGTGTACCTCGGCCCGCGTACAACAGTTACCGACAAAGTTACGTTCGGTTACGTAAATTATTCACGGCTCGTGTCTAATAATTGCATCCCGAACGGGTGTAAACGCGAGGGCGGGACTTAACGCGTGAAATTGTTTCGCGAGCGGATTATATATATCTGCGGCGGCGGCGTAGGAACAATCTCGCAGCCGTTTTCGCGCCCTCGAAACGAAGAGAGACCCGGCAATCTTGCTAATTTATTCATAACGTTATTTAACTCGCGTCGGAGCAAGATACTGGTAGCCAGCATCGATTGATGTTCGCCGTTATTCGCGCCGTTACCGATTCACCGTGCGCGCGTGCCTCAGTTAGAATTTAGATGGGTGCATTAGGGGAATTTAGCATAGTCGCAACAGCCTAGCGACGATCTCTAGTACCTACTAACGATCCATTGTTTATTGTATGCGCACGTTCCGTCGTTTTCGCGTTAAACGGTTCGACGTGAATGAGAGTCGTTGGGATGGAAACGATCGACGATTCGGCGTCAATCGGGGCGTACGCCATTGTCCGGCAACGCTTGCACAGTTTTGTCAGAAACAGTCCCTGTTTTCTGGATTTTTACGCGACAGCGGATGAGAATTGCGTCAGCGATGAATTAATTTCTTAGGAATTCGCTGTTTCATTGAATTCGTTTCTTCGTTGTTTCTCGCGGAATTGCCAGAACTAGTTAATTCAACGTAATAAGCGAAGCGAAAGTGGTCTTTGTCGCAGGGTCTGTGATTTTATAATTCAATTGGATACAATTTTTCATAATGTAATTGCAGACGTGTTTACAAAGTTCACTCAGAAATTAAAGGATCCAAAGATTTAACCAAAAATCAGTTTAATCAGGTCATACGATATTCCATCATAAAGAGTAAAATCCGATTTTTCAGTTTCGTAATTTTCCTGGTCGGAGCACGCTCTGTCGAGAACAGGCAAGTAGATCCAGGGACGATCTTACGCGATCTGTTTTCGATTTGTTTTGTCGCGTGATCGTCGCTTCTCGGAACTCTGAATTTCCCCCTGAAATCCAACGGGACGTAACAAGAATTAAACTGGAGTTTCATCCTCTCCCCCCTTTCGACAGAAACTCGATTACGCTTCATTTGTATCTCTTTGCGCTTAATCTGTCCGATTATTCCATAAATAGAGCAGCATGGTGTTCCTATTGCTCTCTGTTAACCAACATTTGATTCTCGTTTTGCAGGAGGGTTCCGGACAATGGGTCAGCCTGGACTCGGAGCTCGAGATGAGAGGCGCCGAAATCATCGGCACGAAAAAGCCAACCGGCCACTCGCTCCTCATAGACTGCCGTTTGGAGCTTCCGTTCGGTAAGTCAGCAGAAAATTCCTTACTCCTTACTCGGACTGTAGAACAATGGTGAAAGCATGTCTGTCGAATGTATAAGCGTACGTGTCCGCGGACGTGTATATGTGCCCACATTGCCCGATAAATGAATAGAAAATTGGAGTATTAATGAGAGATTCAGACGAGAGAGAGAGAGAGTCCATCCGCGTGGATTCTTCTTCGAGTAAATTGGAACAAGATAATAAGCGATTCAATGGGATCGGATTGAAAAATACTTGTCTTTGAGATGGAATGAATATCAACGTGGTCGAAGCTCTCTCTCTCTCTCTCTCTCTCTCGTTTGCAAATAAGAGATAGTTTTCGACCAATCGTTTTTTAATAACCATTAAAGATACGCCGGTTCATTCTGTTCCCTCGAATCCGTCGTGTACGTTGTTCCGATCGTCTTGAAACGATCGAACGTTGCTTGCAAATTCAAAGTGACTGTCGAGGTATCGTTTTGCAATTCAAAACCCGAGTCAAATGCCTTTTCGTTAATGCGCTTTATCGACGCGGAGTGAATCGTTGAATTCGCGGGCCTCGAACCTCTTTCCTCTCGGCATCAAAAATTCTACCGTTCATTCATCAGAATTTTTGCCATTCCGCGTGAATTGTTTCGTCAGTCGTTGCTCTCGGGCTCACGTAGAAAACCGGCGAAAAGTTTCGTTGTTTGAATAATTTTCGTTTCGACGGTTGCCGCGTCACGCGTGTACTTTGCTGTTTAACAGTCATCAAGCACGGAATTTCCAACCTTTCGGGAATTTCGAGCCATGCCTTTCGAAACGAAAACACGTGAAATTATGTCGCGTTTATCGAGGCATTATCCGTCCATGGTTCGAATGGTTCGAACGAGAAACAAACGAGAAACAACGAACCGGCGCGGACGTTTGAAACCGTACGTTCCACAGATTTCTCATTCGAAACGTACGCAACGACAGGTTTTCTATTCATTTATCCATCATGCCCACCCCTTGAAGGAAGACCTTGCGAATCGTCGTCATCATGGTGCACGCAATATGCGCCATGCTTTTCACGCGTTAACTACGAAAAAAAAAAAAAAAAAGAAAGAAAACGGTCACAAACGTGAAACGAAGAGTAGATTGCTCTTTATCGTGCGAGATGTCGTCGAGTTTACAGCGATTGCCAAAAGTACCTGCCGTGTGTACATACACACTTGGGACACTCTCGTGTCCCATCGAACGCGATTTCGCGCGATTAAGCCGTCGATGCCGGGCCGGCGTGAAAAAAAAAAAAAAAAAAAAAAAAAAAAAAAAAAGAAGAAAGAAAAGAAAAGAAAAGTCGCGAACAAAGCGTAACGTTAAACCGGCGGAAGAAAGGAGGTAGACAGAGGTTAAACGAAGGGAATGGGTGGATGTAGTTCTACTGAAGGAAGGGGGTGGCGATGGGTGGGTTAAAGAGGGTCGATGGCTGCGGATGCATTGCAGCGGTGAATCTAAAGGGTCGGGTGAAATTGCCTGGCAGTAACCAGCAGCACTCGTGTAATCGAGGCGATAATGAAATGCCAGTGGATCGTGCCATTTCCTCCTGATCGACTGTAGATCCACTTGAGAAAAAATGAAGACAGAATGGTTCTGCCCCGTGCACACCCGGGACCGCCGCGCGCCACTCCGCGTTTCGAGTGGCTGGAACTTTTAATTGAGTATGTCTAGAAACTTGTCGAGGCTTTCGGGGGGTGGGAGGAGGAGGAGGAGGAGGAGGAGGGTCGGCGCCTGTTCGCTTTCCTGTCGTGTACTCGCCTCGCCGATCCACCGTAATGTCCGGCACGGATGAATACCGTCTACTTACACGACAGTAGGTGTGTACCTACACCTCATCTTCGTCGGTATCGGGACACTCGCTGGCTTGTACGAGGCGCAATAATTGATCCAGGCTGTCGGGAAAGCGATTAATCGAAGAGGAGTTTGCATTTGTATGATGCAACGACGCGAGAATGTCTGGAGATTGGAGAATATTTGTGAAAGTTATTTATTAACTCATTGCGCTGGCAACTGGTTCGCGGACCGTAACGAGTGACTGAACGAGTATATAATAAGTCGTCGTTTTCTTTTCCGTTTGAACTCGTCGTCGGTGATGATATCACTGGATAGAAATTATGTCATTTGTTTTGCCTGGGTTACATTTAAATATACTTGAAACTGCGAAAATGTTGCAAATTGGGACAAAAAAAGTTCTCATTCCAGCGCAAGAGGTTAAGGGGCTGTATCGACCGAGAATAACCTAACCCAACTACAAACTTTTATCCAAATTCGTAATTTTCTTGGTAACAATTGAAAAAGTGAAACTCAAGTATCGAATATTGGTGTTTCACATACTTTTCTCGTATTTTTGTACCTCGTAAGCTTGTGAATGTGTAGAAATCCTCAGTCTACAATATAAATGTACTCGAATATCTAAATTGACGAACAGAAGCGAAAGTTAGAAGTTCCAAGCGAGTTAACGATCCTTAATTGATTCTTCCAAAGTATCTAATGATTCGTCAAATGTTATCTTATATTGTGCTTCAAAGGCAGTTTCGGTAGGATTTCGAAAGACTCGAGTGGGAAGCGCGTGATTGTGAACGGTGTCGAGGAAAGTAGAAAAGGTCCGTAGAGAAGTGTCGGTATCTTCCGCGTGAACTTTTGCCACTTGCCGTGACCCTTGAAACAATCGGGCATCGTCGTTCCGTAATTCGTTCGCCTTCGTGAAAAATTAACGGGGGCACGAAACGATTCTCGCCAGGTTTCTTCGAGTCGATTTCCTTCGCGATAAGATACGGACAGAACGGTGGTTGAACGGAGGGAACGATTCCTCGAAACAACCCGAGATCTCGAATTTGTGTTGAATTTACCGGTGGTTGGAAATTTCTTGCGCTGAAATTGCTAAAAAATTCGAGTTGCCAGTTCTCGGTTATAAATTTTTATTAATCTCGACCGATCGATATTCAAGCACGTTAGAAGGAATTTCGTGACACGGGGAACGATATTGCTACAAACGACTGTGTACACGCGTCAATCTGATCAACCGTATGCAACGCAATGCGAGAGAGAGGCATGCATTATTTATGGGAGGGCGTTGAATAACTGCGAAAAAATGTAAATCCCGCTTCCCATGGGCAACGAGCGTAACTCCAACTGATTTAGAGCAACAGATAACCGGTATTTTTAGAGAGACGGGCCCGAGTGTGTGGAAAACGCAAACAATTTCAAAAGTCGGCGGCACATCTCGCTGCTTGGCCGCGAAAGATAAAAAGAGACATAGGGATAGCCACTCTGCATTTAGGGTACCTCTCGCTCTCTCGTTCGGTTCTCTCCCTTTATTGCAAATCGATTCGCAGCTTTATGATTCGCGAATTTCCAATTAGAAACGAGACGGATGGGCTTTGAAGGTAATACGACGGAAAGGAACGGAGGACGTTCAAACGTGGAAAAGATAGGAGCAATTTTGGGATCCTTAAGACAGAATAACGGCGCTCCGCGGAGAAGAATCTTATAATTAAGGGGAAGACATTCTCTGCTCAGTAGTCGGGCGGAAATTAATTCTTGAAATTGCTCAGGTAGCCTTCTGCAGCGGTACTCTCTTTCTTTTGTAACTCTCCTATCCTATTTCTTCTAACGTCGCTGTCCCCTGGTCTAAGCAATCAAATCTCACTGAATAATTGCCAACGACCGAAATTTCACTCACGCGAGCGCTCGTTAGGCAAACCACGGCAGGGGCGAAATTTTTTTTTTTTTAATTTATGATTAACGTCGCATCTACCTTCTGGTCATTAGCGACGGTTAGGTACTGTTTCCTTCTTTCCAAGACGATTATATCTTATGGTAGATGTTAGTTTCCTTTGGATAATTCAGGACATTTCCTATGTGTTTCTGTGATGTCAGGGCTGCCGGTGAAGTTATTTTGTATTTTTGCCTTGTGGGCGTGGTACTTGCTGCATTCAAATAGAAGATGATTAGTTGATAAAATTCGGTTGCATTGGATACACATTGGGAGTTCTGTTTTTTTTAAATAGATACTCATGTGTGAGTTTGCAGTGTTCTGTTCTAAGCCTTGTCATGACTATTCATGTTATTGGTAGGCATTGTTTGATAGAAATCTTGGGTTGGCTATGAGTTTTTGTTTTCTTTGGAGGTGTTCCATATTTTGTTTCATGATTGTTTTTCGGCATAGTGTAATGTTACAACAAGGTCTTGACAAGGAGTTCGTCTTCGGATGACATCTAACGAGGGCGATGTTGCTTCTTTGGCTGCTGTGTCAGCTTCTTCGTTACCCTTTGATTCGCAGCGGCGAAATTCATTTCATTTTCCTCAAACGAGGGAAAAAAAAGGAAGAGTAAACGTAAGCAGTGGAATTCTTGGAGAATAGTTTCCAATAGTTATTTGGTTGGTCGTGTTTTTGTTTCGCGCGGAGTAACACGTCGTACGTTCACAGCACGTGAATGTAGAAGTACCTTCAACCACCTCCACAATCGTCTGACTTAAATCCAATAGAAAACTTATGGGATGAACTGGACCGACAAATTCGAAAAATCACAATAAACTCGAAAGAAGAGTTAGATAAATCGTCTCTAAATGGAAGAATGGAACCGTATCGATGTTAATTATTTATAACATGCCAACACGTCCGTGTCATGTTGTGCAACAAAAAAAAAAAAAAAAGGATATCCCACAAAATATTGATTCTTAATTAAAAATCATTAAATCAATTTTATAAGCTTAACTTTTGTAATGTCCGAATATTTTTGTGACCTGCTGCTAAATAAGCGATTTCTTTGATTTCGTTCCATTGTTTGAACAATTATGCGTGATAAATAAAATGTATTTTCATTGTGGTTGTCTAAGAACTACTGCTTTGTCATAGCACAATACATTTTCTCAGTCCTTTGTACATTTTATTAGAATGCAGAGAGTCAAATTTATATTAGCGTCCGAATATTTTTGTGACCGACGGCACGTGGCATGATGGCGTATCGACACGTACCATCGAGAAACAATCGAAAGTACACACGTCAGTTGCAACTTCACGGCGCGTGCGATCTTTCGACTTTCGAAACCGTACGTGCGTCACTTGTTTTCGATATTTCTGCGCCACTGTTCCACGGCGTCCAACAAGTCCAGCGTTTTCACGACCTTTGCATAAGAACGTAGCAAGTGCACGGTGGCTTTCGTCGAACTTTTTATTCCCAGGGGGCGGATAGGGGGGGGGGGGTTCGTTCGGTTCTTCTCCCCTGGAAGTAGCGTGCTTTCATACATTGCCCGGTCACCGGCACATCAACGATCCATTACTATCGATTCTACCACTCTCTCTCTCTCTCTCTCTCTCTCTCTCTCTCTCTCTTCGAATAGGGTTAACGACATGTTACGATTCAGCCGTGGTTTTTTTACCGACTCGAATTTCCTCCAACTTTCGTAAACGACCGGGGGACGAGGAACTCGGTGAATTTTAAGCAGTTATTCTTGCGAAGAAAGAGAGGGAATATATTATGTTTATCTTGTAAAAAGAATAATTATTATATTTTCTTTAATAATGTTATGTGGCTTTCCTGCTTTACTTCGATTTTATTCAAAAAAAGATTTAATAATTTTAGAAAAATAAGAATTTTTTGTTTAATTAAGATTATTATTTAGAACAATATTAATTATTGTTTATTTAAATAATACATTACTATTAAATTCAGTTTATTTTTATGAAGAAAAATTAATAAATTTTTGTATAATATTTATAATAATAATAATATTATTGTTAAGAAAAATTATTTTTAATTTTAAATTTATTAAAAATTTATAAATATTCTGTTATTAAAATATTTATTAAAATATTTATTAAAGGTTTCATTTTTAATTTAATTTCGTTAAATATTAATTTAAATAATATATCCACTCCTTTGTGGATAATATTATGGACGATAGACGAAATATTATTACATTCTAATGGTACATACAGCTAATCAGCAAATATTAGCACTCGTTGAACATGTAGTACAACATTATTTGAACGCTTTCGTCAACGTGAAAAATGTGACAAATCGACTGAAACGGATCGTTTTCCTTCACTTTCAATCAAGACTTTCTCCGTCGACGATATTTACATTTCATTTTCGCGCGACGTTCAATTATTAAATTTTCGCGAACTATCGCCCCCCCCCCCGGATCGGCTATCGAAATACGTTTGACGAAAAAAAAAAAAAAAAATATTTCCAATTATTTTACATCGCTTAGGGAAAGTTTCGAGCGTGCTCGAAACACTATTATATTCATATTGCCGTAGGAACGCGCGGGCGCCGGATACTTCGATGACTCGTTAAAAAAGTTGCGCCGCGGTTCGTTGATCGCCGAAACTTTTTTCATCAAAGCGCCTTTTTTAAATTTGCGAAACGCCGTCGACGACACCGGACGACGACGCCGCGCCGTGCCGCGAGGATTTCGGCGACCGATTCGCGACCGAAGTGGAAACTTCTTTATTTCACTTGCGCGAGTTCGGAAAAGAAGGGAAAGGCCAGGTTTCGTGGCAGTAGCATTCTCGACGCAAAGGCGCAAATTATTTTTCGCCACGCGATGCTCCACTTGACCGTGTTGCGAAACGAGGAAAACGAGGCCGTTTATAATAAACCTGCCGGCAACGAAAGCTGACGTTTCACCCAGCGCTCCTTCTCCCTATTTTTCTTTTTTTTCTTCTTTCCTCTTTTCCCTCTTGTTTTTCCTTTTCTTTTTGCCCTCGCTCTCTTCCGCTTTTTCTCCCTTTCCTCGCGGCGCGTCTCTTCTCGTTCTCTTTTTTTTTCCTCCCCTCCTCCTCCTCCACCTTCTCGTGTTCCTTCTGTTTCCCGATCCGCGCCAACTAGTTTAATGGAATTCCGCCGAACGCCGCGACGCCGCAGAACGTTGCCCAGGGTTCGTTTCTTTCGTGTACTTTTCGCCTCCCCCTTTCGTTCAACCGCGCGGCTCTTCGTTTTGAATTTTAAGCTCGTCGGGGAGAAGAATTCTAACGATCGAGAATACGTAATTTAATTATAACCACGCGATGTTACGCGTCCTCCCCTCCCCGTCTGTTTCTCTTTCGCTTCGTTATCGGGCGACGTGTGATTGATCGTCGATAAAATCGTAGCGTGTAAATGGAACGCGCGATTCCTTTGTTGCGACGTTACAGCGAATTTTCGACCTGCTGAGATCAACGCGGTTTGATTGTGATGGATAGACGCGGATTCTTTTTAGAAACACTGTTCGGCAGAAATATTGCGCGGCTTACGAACAGCGGCTGAAGAATGGCTCGCGTACGAAGGGTTCAGAAATCAATCATCTCAATAAGTCGATCTTTTGTTAGAGATGGTTTGCGTCGAGAAAATAGATTCAAGGGGCTGCGATCGCAATGGGCACGTGTTTCGACGAATGCAACGTTCGAAGAACGATCGTGCGTTTCATAATTTTTCTGAAAATATCGTGCGATACATTCGCTATAACGCTCACGGTCTCAGTCGTTCAATAGTCGCACAGTGATAACGTGTGTACAATGAACTAACTAACTGACTAAATTCTTCTCTAAACTGGAAATTTCAACGGAAAATGTTGCATCTGCAAGTCACGAGTCATTTTCTGATGGAAGATTGTTTTGCGGAATCTTGAAAATTGTTGTTACATTCACATGACTCTCGTGCAAAAATTAGCACGTCAGCGTAGATTGAATTCGCTGACAGAGTGAAATGAGGTTTGAAGTTTCTGGTCTCCATCAGTTTTACACAGAATGCTTCTTCTATCTGCTTCGTGTATCTTAACAGACGTTTCAGATATTTTTAGTTTAATTTCCCGTCTGATTCATAGACAAGACAAGTGTCTCCTCGTTGTAGATCGTCGAGTGGATTCAAACGGAGTCGTAGTTTGCATTTCGTAATTAGCTTTCACAAATAAAGTTAAGTTTTCTGTATCCTCGCCGAGCTTGACAAATTCACGTTAATTAAACGTTCGTTGGGATCTAGACCAGAGTCCTTAATGCCACATTTAGCACGCTACGATGATTTTTTTCGCGCAATGGAATTTAAGGCTGCGAGTCTACTGAAATTCCCTGTTAATTTCGTTTGCCTGCGAGGCAAGAGAATTCGCAACGAACAATGATTTAATAATAAACTGTATTGTTGACTGAATATTAGAGATTGAATTATTTACTGAATATTATCGCTCAATTATCGGTAAACGGATTAAATTCGACGCGAGTTTTCAACCTTACTCTCCATTATTTCGACATCCCTTTGTTACATTTTCACCTCCCGTCGTTGATTGCTTGTTTTCTAAATTTTCGCAGTACGATCAGAAGAAACTGACGCCGCTGGTATTCCAAAATCAAATAAAATCGTCCAGCTTCTGCCATTAAATCGGGTTAAACGTCAAATCGACTCAAAATAAAAAAAAAAAAGAAAGAAAGAAAAGGAAAACGACTTTATGCACGTATGTACGGTGGCTCTTATTAATATTCGGACATTATGCCATTCAAAATATTGTTGTGGACTTCGATGGTTTGCAATAGTAACTTTGGAATAATTTTTTAATAATATATTAGAACATTCATTATAGTTTATAGTAACATAAATTTTATTTATTTACTGCACATACTTTCCTTAATATCAATACAATAGACTGAATTATGTCGAAATGTAGCGTGGCAAAAATATTCGGACAATAATAATAATTTGAAGTACAATAATATTTGAATCCGAAAATTGTTAACACAAACACAATAATTAATAAATTTTATTGGCCCTCAGCTTCAATTACATATCGTAGACGCTCAGGCATATTTCCAGTAATTAGTTTCAAATAATTTAGCGGAATATTCTTCGATTAATCGTTGTTTCAACTCCTCTCTCGATTTTATTAGCATTGTTCGAAAAAACCCTGTCCGAAAAAATCCCATACGTTCTCGATGGGATTTAAGTCTGGTGATTGTGGCGGCGAATGTAATACTCGAGTACGTTTTCTCAAAACTGCGCGAAACTCGTCTGTCTCGTCGCGCACATTTGAAAATCCGATATACACCATCCGACCGCATCGATGCAATCTAAACTTAACCTCGGCGTTGGAGATCGTCTAGGCGAATGGTTATTCGGCCACTTGGATCGCAGTTTTGGAAATCGCTATTTACGTGCCCGGATTCGCACGGATCGTGGACGTTATTCCGGATTCCCACGACGCGGGGATAAGATCTTTGCTCGCGAAACAACCAACTGACTCTCTCTCTCTCTCTCTCTCTCTCTCTCTCTCTTCAATCTATGTCTCTTCCCTATCTTTTCGTTTATTTCTGTTTTCTGATCCCCTTGGCGATTCTTGCTGCTTTCTCCCCCACGGCAGAAATAGCAGATCGACCACGTTTCGTTCGTACCTCTTCGTGGAACTACTTCTCTCTCTCTCTCTCTCTCTCTCTCTCTCTCTCTTGCCGTTTCGTTGCACAAAGAGAGAAGGGATAAGTATCGGAAAATAGATAGAGGCGTGATACGATCAACCAAGTCGCAAGAGTCTGTTTATCGAGGAAAATATCGGCATGGAAAAGTAAGATGGCTATCGGTGCAGCAGCTTCTCGCGCTAAACCGAATGTTTAGTCGCGTCGTTGGCACCGGGGCCAAGATTGGCTACCCTACCAAGCGAAAAATTGCGCGACCAGTGACGTAGGCGGCAAGCTTAATTGGACGCGAAGTCTCGGATGATCGACGCGTACGTTGCGTTATCTTACTTTTGAAATTTGAAGTGCTTGAAAATGTTGAAAATCCAAGTTTGAACGGCAAAACATCTGAGGATAGTTTGTCCAGCACTTTCCTCAGGCGAGAAGTTTGAAACGACAGTCGCGTAAGATATATTACTTATTAGAAAAAAGAGAAACTATCGTTATGAAAGTTTTTCATAAATAATTTTGTCACTGTACTGTTTTAATTTAATCGTTGTAATTCTATTAATGTAACAATCGAACTTGACTTTCGTTTTTCATAAGATACGCTTAAACGATAGATAAAGACGGGTGTTGTTGTCAGAAAATTAATATTAATTTCCGTTTTGGACAGAAACACGATTCAGTAGAGATCTATTTTAGTTTAATTATCATTTCAATTGTAATGATTTACACGTGGGACATTTCAATACGATTGTTTTAGCGTCGATAGATTTATTTATTTATATATTAATATTTTGTGAAAGTGTTAAACGCCGTGAAAGTGTTAAACTAATTGGCGAAGTTATTATAAAATACGAACTAACAAGTTATTGCAATATTATAACGACGTTATTATAAAGTAACATGAAACTAACGGCTCAATGAATTTCGATTACTTTCTGTGACTGATTTCTCTCATTTCTGAGAGAAATCAGATCCAAAATTGTGGGGGACGAAAAGTAACAAGCGATCATTGGGGAAATATCTGGAACCTAACCCATTCTCCGAATTGAGAGATGTCCGGAATCGAACTATTAAATCAAATTACCCGAAATTTTCATTTGTTGTCTTTGTCTGTTTCCGTTTCAGGCTCACAGACCGATTTGTGACATTTTAACGTGGCCAGTAAATCAAATTAACACTAAAACTATCGACGATTAAAGTCATCAAAATTTCCATTGATGACAGAAAAATAGAGAAACTTTACGATGGAGTACATACAAGCTTCCATTCATATCTATTCGAATCTTTAAAAACGCACTGTTCTTACGTCTATAAAATGTCTAATAAAAATTATAAATTAGTCATTTTGATCACTTTGATAGTTTTAGCGACAAGTCGTGTTTAGTGATCAAAACTGGTCAGTCTTTACTTTCAATCCATACGAACAGAGCTAAGCGTTGGCCAATCAAATTCAGAAGATTACGTGCACGCAACAAGTATCGAGGCTGAAACTGTTGAAACCACGTTTGATAAGATATGCAAATTGGAGCATGGAATTTACGGTCTCGTTGAAGAGATGAGAAGCGCGTGCGAATGTCACTCGATACGATTTGTATTTACGCGTATGAGAAACAGTTATAGTAAATACGTGGATTTCAAAGTTCCAAGTGCGGCAGCACCAAATTATACAAAGAGCGTGTTTCAAACGATAAGTGTTTAGGTTGTGCTCGATTAATTGTTTCGAAAGAGAGAAAGAGAGAGATTCTAAAAATAAGCGATTGTAAAAATAGTCGTTACGGTAAGTAAGTGTGCCTTGTCGTATAGATTCCGACGATATATATCCAGATAGAAAATTTCTATATACGCTGACCTCTTTCTACCTTCTTCCACGGAATCGTCATGTTCGATCGGAATAACGCAACGAGGAATGTTGGCCACAAATTGAATGTTTCATTGTTTCTCTATATCCTCGCTTAGGTGATTTATTATTGATTCTTTAGATTCCGCCTTCGGTGGCCGAGTAAATCTCGCAAATCGTGCCATCGGTGCTCTATAACCGGAAACAAAGGGACAATCGCTCAAAGGAACAGTTATTAATCTTTCTTTCGTTTTTTTCTCTTTTTTTTTTTTTAATTCAAAGAAACAGAAGGCAAGATCGTCGTATTTTCTTTTCTGAAATCGCGCGTTTCGAGCGAAGCGAAAATGGAGAAGGATCGAAAATTAATTTCGAATTATAATAACCCAATCCACATATCGCAGAAATCTTTTGGTAATCGCTGACACGCGAGAGATCTCAAACGTCGAAGGGCTGAAAAGAAAGAAAGAAAAAAAAAAAAAAAAAAGAAATTAGGACATGATCGCGCAATCGGATCATGCACGGCCGATCTTCAGTCTGATCAGTCTCTGACCAATCAGGAAAGTGCGAACAACGAACGAGATGGAAAGCCCTGCTAACGAGTGAAACGGCAATGCAGTTGCGAGCAGCCCGGCCCATGTGTGGCTCAGGTACCCTCGTCAAGATCCTTGGTCCCGATCGTAGGACCGTCCTGATCTTCAGGATCGTCCTTGATCCCGAGATCTTCGTTTCGCTTTTAATATCCTGGTTTTTTTTCTGACCAATGCATCTGACTTCCACGCGATGTGGATTTCTCGTCGATCGTGCGGTCGGAGCCGCGATGTCAAACACACGCGAACCCATTTTTTTTTTCTCTTCTACCTTTTTTTTTTTTCTTCTTCTTCTTCTTCACTCTCTCGAAATGCGTTCACAAGCATTTGCAAGATCGTCACTACGACGTAACGAATCGCGATCTTACATGTTTATTTTTACTGCATCGTCAGCAGACGATCGGATCCGATCGCGAACGTGAAATGTTTCGGAGCGAATATAGTTACGCGCACACGATCCACGAGAAATGAGAATCCACGCTGTTTTGTACGTAATTAGCGATACGTAAACCCCTTCTTGCTCGTCAGCCACTGCACCTGAGATTTCTACTACAGATTCTGATTATTATACACCCCACTCTTTCTTTCTATCTCTCTATTCTTATGCGCTCCCCCCAACTCTTCTCCACCCCCCCCCCCTTCCCCCCATCCACTGGTATGTACCATTTCGCAGAGAGAGCGGAGCGACGATTGGTCGGTTCGCCGGATATCGAAAATCGCTTTAGATACCGTCGTCGAGTGGCGAGCACGCCGAAGGGACCGAAAGGATTCGTCGATGATCAGCCGAGTTACGCGAGTTACCTTTCGTGCAACGTGGCCGCGAGAAAATCGACCGAGACGGCCCACCGAAACTGCATTCAACTTGGACCGTCGAGCCGATTAAAAAGTAAAATGTCGCGCGAGGTCGACGAAAGGGAACCACCGCCGCGTTTAATCCGACCGAAATACCGCTTCGCCGGTATTTCGAGCGTGCACTGTTTAGAGTAAATGCTCGTGAATGTCTGCGGTTCGCGTCGAGTGGCAATGAAACTCGTTCGAACGTTAGGAGAAGCCACCGAGAATTAATTGGAGCCGAAGGGAAAAATCTAGCAACGATGCCGCGAAAAACTAGCGTCGTTGCTCTGCGTTGATTCACGAAAGCACTCGAGGCACTTGTCGTTGTAGTAGAAGAGAAAAACTTTTTATCTTTTTCATACCGTGCGAATCGTATCATGTTTCGAAATTTCATTGTCAGTACACAGATATTGTTGTGATTACGTTGGTAAAATTTGAAATCAATTTGAAGAAATGCATGCGACGAAATGCAAAATGTTTAATATAGAGTACATATTTATTAAAAAGTTGCTATACAGAATAAATGACATATCGTTATTGAAGAGTAGTGATTTATTAATATAATGTGTCCATAATTAATATAATATAATATAATATTGTTAATATAATTAATATAATATTTTCCTGATCTCTGTAAAATACATACTCGCAACGAATATCTTTATCGTACAACAGTTTCAGTTTCGTCTGAAATTTCGTCGATATATATATTCGCGACGGTCGTCTCTCGTTACAACTCGTTACAATGAAATTTCAATTCCAATGAAACATCAGTAGAAAGTGCTCGAACGTTCTCGCGAATCGCCGAAAAAAGAATCGTGCAAACTCGACACTCGGGAAGAGTAAAGGGGAGAGAAATAAACGTAGCGCCGAGCGGAAGGGAGGTTTTCTAGCGCGTCGGTGGAAGAAAATGGGAGGGTCGCTTAACTCAGAGGAACGACTCCGATACCGGGGAGTTGACTTATCGAGAAAGGAATTTCCGGCGTTAAATTATATTCGAGGGAGACATCCCCCGATTGAATTATGGAATTCCATTAGGCGTTCGCGACGCAACCGCTTCCACCGCTTGATATTTTTTCAAAAATTATTATACGTACTTTCGGATATTACGTAAATACGGCTCTTGCCCGTTCGCCCTTTGGCCCGATTGATCGAGAAAGAGAGAGAGAGAAAGCGAGATCCAACTTCTCTCTCTCTCTCTCTCTCTCTCTCTCTTACCGGTGGCGAGATTATTTTAAATCTCGAAATGACACACTTCCCCCGTTTCTCGCGCCGTTCTCTTTCTCGCTCCTTCCGTTCCCTTTTCACCCTTCTTCTTTGTCGTATCTGTTTCCTCCCACTCGTCCCTCCCTCCCCCCCTTTTCTCTTTAGTACAATCTCACCTTGAATTCCGGTCTCGCGGGTGTTCCGCGATTTCGTACACGCGCGCGCGTCACCCTTTTTCCATTAAGTGTTTCATTAACTTAATTGTAGAGGGTACACCTTTTTTTTTTTTTCTTTGCACGGGCGCACGCACGCTCGTTGGACAGTCACCGGAGTACGAAGACCGATGGATGGTCACGGCATCGAAACTCGTTCACAGTCGTTACCGGTGTGCTTTGATACGATTTCACGGTTGATTAAACGACTTTAATTATCCTATCAGCGGCATGGTTGCATTAGCCGTAGGAAGTTCGCTCTTCTCTCTCTCTCTCTCTCTCTCTCTCTCTTTCTCTCTTGAGCGACGAGAGAAGGAAGTTTCCAACCGCGAAAATCACCATCCGCCGCACACCGGTGCCGCCGGCGAGATATCGACGGGCCGATACGCCTTCCCCCGATTATTTTCCGCTCTCCTTTGTCACTTATCGCGCCTCCTGCGTCACGAACCGAACAATCGTCGCATTTCTTTTTAGAAAAAAGGACACACGAGCAGACACACACGCACGCATACACACACATACGTACAAATATCATGCACAGCATTTTCCCCAAAAATGTTCTTTCACGCGACAGTTGCTCGTCAGTTTGAGAATCAAATCAAGGATGAAAAGACGTGGGATGTTCGACTTGTTTCTGCTTTTATGGTCCTTTTTTCTCTCTGTCTCTCTTCTATTCTATATATTTTTCTCTGTTTCTGTCTGTTTCTTTTCTCTCTCTCTCTTTCTCTCTTTGTTTCTCCACTCTGTTTCTCTCTGTTTGTCTATCTGTTTGTCTGTCTGTCTGTCTGTCTGTCTGTCTGCCTTCTCTGTCGAATGTCGTCGCGATCTTGTTCGCGGCGACGACGGTTCTCACGTTGTCGCCGCTCTTTCTCTTGCTTCGCGAAGAGAACGGGAGCAAACGGCCATCGCGACGACGCTGGCCGTCTCCCGGGCTGTTTTCTTGCTTTTGATCCTTTCTCTCTTTCTTTCTCTCTCTCTCTCTCTCTCCGTTCGTTCGGAGAGTTCGTTTTCTCTTACTTTCTTCTTTTTTCAAAGCACACACCGGTTCGACCGTAGTCGACCGAACCTCTGTTGCGTGCCTTTTGAGAGACAGCACCGTGTTGTTGAGTGAAGCACGTAGTGAAAAAAAAAAAAAAGAACTTCGTTTTGATCCCCCCCCCCCCCCCTTTAGGATGTATCTTCTGTAGGTTAATTGTGTAGCAACGAGTTGCGACGAGGCGAAAAGGAAAGAAAGAAACAAGCAACTTGGTACTTGGTGATCGCAGTGCGCAGTTGGATGTCAACGTCTCTGTGTTAGCTCTGTTCGTTCATTCACGATCGTTCGACCGCGCGATCCCGTTGCGACTTCATTTTCGAGAAATCACGTTAATTCGGGTCTTTTCGTTCGCTCCGATCGGTTATATCTACGTGTACGCGCACACGGCACCGAAACGTGGAAACGATATTTCGATCGTTTTGATTCGCGTCGCGAGAGACACACACACACACACACACACACACACACACACGAACGATACGATGAATGAGCAACCTCATGTTCAATTGGTCGATATTAATTTGAATCGACTAGGGGACAAAACTCGCCGAGGTTCTTTTTCCCTCTCCCTTTTTTTTCTTTTTTTCACGGCCATACATGACTTTCGTTTGCGCACAAATTCACTCTGAAAGCACCATGTGATCGCACGTGCACGCAGTGGCGCGGCGATAGCACCAAGAGGGGCGGGGAGGGGGTGAAGAGGGCATACGCATTGCTGCCAAGCAGAAATGAGAAAGGAAAGATTAAACGAAAACGACGAAATAAAAAAAAAAGAAGATGACGAACGGAAAGGAAACAAATTGAGAAGTAGAAGAGATCGGGAGAATCGTTATCTCATGTCGCTTGCCAGCGACAAACAAAATTGTCTATGTCGTCACTTTTTTTTTTTTTCTTTTTTCTTTCGTTTGCAAAAATGTGAAAGAGGGTACCTGCAGATGCATCGAGCTATGGCTGCGACACTGTAATCAGTTACCAAACTGTCCGTAGACGTTTTGTCTCCTTTACCTTCGATTCTTTTTCTTGCCCCTCTGTTTTGCTACACGAGACTGCAAACTGTTTACATTGCGATTTGTTTTTTCTTTTATTTTTTTTTTTTCATCGACATCACGACAATCTTACCCACGACGAAAGCGCCACGTCTCGTGACCGTCAACCGATCGACGACACGTTCTACTCTTTTTTTTTTTTTTCTTCTTCTCTCGATGTATGTGTATAATTATACGTCTCCAATGGATTCGATTAGAATGGCAAACCTTTTAGATTAGAATTTTTTTTATTCACGCATGACCTAGCATCGTGAACGTTGTATTTTGCTCGTCCGTTGGCGTCTTACGATAAGGACACCACTGTGTAATAATTAAAGAGTCACAAATGTCGGGGCAAACGGTTATATTTCAGCCGGACGTAAAGCACGTCGGTATTATTAGGACCGCTGTTATTCTTTCGACACAGGCGAGGCTATTTTTACGGTCACATATGGCCCCTGATTTAGAAATCAATCCTGACCGAGGAAAATGCCGCTCCGAAACGGACACCGTTTCGTCCCGATTCCCCGGGAGATGGTAACAAGAAGACTCCAACAGGAATCGTACACGTTGCTTGAGATAAAACGTTCTCACGCTGAGCGTACAGTTTCAGGTTCACGGAATTGCGAAGTTGTCGCTTAAAAACTTAAATCTCCAAGAAAGAAAAAAAATTCACGCAGCTGATATTTCTCGTACTGAGCTTGCTTTTCAGATCGCGAATTAAATGACGATCGAAACGAGTCAGAAATTTTTTTTTTTTTAAAGCTGTCCTCAATTAAAGAAACGCAAAGGGAGATTCGTATCTTCGAAATATCTATCTTACACGTTTACGTCCCGACTTATCACGTCGCGTGTTCAGTTAATTTTAATTAAAAACGGCGGTTCTAGCCTTGCTAGTTTTAAAACGTCCTTTGAAAGAGCCACAACTAGGGGGAGAGAAAGAAAGGAAGAAAAAAAAAAAAAGAAAAACGGAGGGAATAATTAAACGAGCGGAGCGAAAGGAGAGAAAAGGAGAGGGAATAATCAAAAGGCAAACAGGAAAAAATGAAAGTTGCAAGTGTTAAAGAGAATCGAGGATGCGAGGGATCTTAAGAGAGAGAAAGAGAGAGAGAGAGAGAAAGCCACGACGCTCGGAAACTAATCTAACGGCATCCTAAAGATTCTAATTTCACCCTCTAAGCGGGACTTTCGTGTTTCAAGTGACGGCGTAAGGCCAACGAGGATTTTTTGGCTGGTTTTCCTAAATTTCGCATGCACAAACTAGGGCGTGCAAGTATGCGACGCGCATGGAACCTTGCACGCCTCCGTAATTTCAGCGTTCCGCAGAGTTTACGATAGGTTAATCGCTGTTTAAAATCAGTAAGACACTTCAAGACCCCTTCACCCCTCTCTTCTAGTGCCGACCTCTGACAGGGATTTTCGAGTTTTCTCAGGCGCGAGCGCGCTCTTTGAAAACGTCGGCTGAAAGACGCGGTTCAAACGCTTTCGCAGTAACAAAAAAGAGAGTAAAAAAAAAAAAAAAACATACAAAAATTGCATTCGTGCTGCACCGGTCGATTCAACGTGCCTTTCAATCAGACAGATTCTCAACACGTCAAGTGCCGTGTCGGTCACCGACGAATGCAAATTTATAGTAAAATTGAGAAACTTTAATTTACAGGGAAGAACAGTAGCTGAACTATTGCTTTTATTGATATTTATTATATAAACAATGTACAGTAACGGAATAATAATTTTAATGGGTTTCATTAACACAGCGCTGTATTTTCTTCGTAACAAATTTTACAAAATTTTTTGACTTGGGATGTAATCGTACTGTGATCTTGCGTTTCTCTTACCGCGGCACTTAACGTGTTCCCGTAAATTCGTACGAAGTAACTGCAGGGGCCTTAAATTATCGCCAATTTTGCCTGCTGAAAAATCCAAGAACAATCAGAGGAAACTCTCGAGATGTTGAAGCCTCGTCGAACCGTGCACCGTGCGAGCGGTTCGTTCAAAAAGTTGGTACAAAAGGCGTATAATGAAATCTCGCCGTGGTGTGCGGTGTCAACCTCAGTGCCATTATCATCCTCGCAGCTTTCGCGGGGCGAGCCGCCTGTTACGGCCAGAAAAACAGTTGTAACTGGAAAGCCAGATGGAACGGCCAGCCCCGGCTGGCGGAAAACTTTTTCGATTGTTCGCGCCAGCGGTAGAATTTTCAGCCGCACGCCAAAATTAGCTCGCCGCCGCCGCCGCCGTTCCGTGCCACGCTGTTACACACCGTGGTGGTTTTCTAACCGTTTAAAAAGCGAGCTACGTACGTATATACACGTACGTACGCGTTTCTTCTTCGTCGAGCTCCAATTCTTTTGGTCGGCGGAAAATCGCCGGCAAAGTTGCCGAGGCAAAAACAGACTAATTACACAACCGTTCCGACACAGTTGGCCGGCGCGAAGCCTGGAGCGAACACCAGGCTGTGTACGAGATTAGGAGAGGCGAAGGTGGCGACGGGCGATTAGCAGAACGAAAACGACTTTTCAGGGATTTAAAGTTTCCTCCTGTCCGGTGTGTCTGAGCTGGCCAACTTGTCGGCGTATATACGGGTGGTCGTTACTCTCTCTCTCTCTCTCTCTCTCTCTCTCTTTCGCGCGCGCGAAACACGTTAATCCGTTCATTGGTACCCGGAGGACGAAACAATATCGTTTCCGCGGCCGATAGGTCGAACGCGCCAACAGACCTGCTTCGAAAGTCAAATAGACGTTCCACCGTTCGAACGGCTTAATTAACTCGATTAACTAGCGCTGTGGCTTCTTCGAAGGCGATCGCTCGTGAAGGTAGTATCTATTCGCTGACTTGGACCTTTGCTGGTCGAGCATTTTTCCTACCGCTCTTACGTATCGAAAGTTCACGTACTGCTGGAAACGTTCGACTCGACTCGACTCCGGTGCAGTTTCAACCACCAGTGATTTTCCATTGAAAATCGAAGACGAGGAGTGGTGGCTAGATACGTTTGTGGAAAGGTTCGGTGAAAAGTAGCTGGGATAATGGTTGAATGTTTCTGGCCAGGCAGAGGAGGGCAGTTGCGCACAGGTGAAAGGGTTATTCGCGCAATGAGTTCCCGCGAGCCAAGTTTAGACTTGTTTCGCAGCTTGTTAACACAGCCGCTTCGTTGCTCCGAGCGTAGTTCTATTTGCGTATTGATGCTTTTGATTACGCGAGATTGAAGCTGTTTATCAAGCATAGCAATAAAAAGAAAAAAAAGAACTCCGAGTTATTCTGATCCTTTTTGACAGAGATCACTTTAATAAGATGGAAATTAAAAGGAGAATTTATTCATCTGTAAGTGAGGAAACTCGTTCTACGCATATATACAAGGTGTCCGAAAAGGTTCGGACCAAACTTAGACTACGTGTTACTGGGATGAAAAAGAGATGAAAAAAGATAAGAACTTATGTCCGAAAATGCTTTATTGAAAAGATATAAGCTTTCAAAGATATTTATGATTTATTGCGGCAGTTATAAGAAAATGTTCGAAAATGTTCCTGCTTCTGCAAGAATGTCGTACTCTTTCAAATGTTCCATTTGTACTAGAAATGATAGTAAATGCATTTTGAATACATTCCCAAAGTATCAGGTGACCTAGGAGGCCAACTGATTGGTCCGCCGCGACCGATCCAACGTTGAGGGAATTGTCTATTAAGAAATTCACGTATGTACATTCCGTCCAAAATGTGGCGGGGCACCATCATGTTGAAACCACATTCGATAGCGTGTTTCCAATGAGACGTCACGCAACATGTCGTGAAGATTATTTTGCAATAATCTTATTGAGAATTTGCAATACGTATACGATTCTGCAAGACGAATTTTGTCCAATAAATCTTTGAGCGTTTATATCTTTTCAATAAAGCATTTTCGGACACAAGTTTGTATGAACTTTTTTCGTCTGTTTGACCTCAGTAACATGATGTAGCTATGATCACTCGCAAGTCTAAGTTTGGTCGCAACCATTTTGGACACCCTGTACATTCAGCAGCGACGTGAAAGCTGTCCTCTAAGTAACGTTGAGCTCCAACGACACGATCCGTAATATAACCGATGACCTCCCAATAATTTTAATGGAATTTTGATACAATGATACAATCAGACGACCCTTTCGTGATTAGATTTCGATGATCTTCTATTGACCTTCGAGTGATTTTCAGCTATAACGACTCGCAGATACCAATCAGCAGCTACGAGAATGGCCTCTCTCTTATTTTTCTTCTCTCTGAGTAATTTCTTTAAATAGAAAACCTGCTGAGATTCATCATCGCGGATAACATGAACTTTTAAACAGCATCGCTGGCCGTAGAATCTCGGAAGAGTTAAATTTCCCTTAAATAAACGCGATCCCGGAGCATATTAACTTTCAAACTGACCTAATTACTTGCACAACCGTACTTACACATTGTAGTATTGATACTCAGTTCCGGGAACGTTGATACGGTCGTTTAAATTTGTTCCACGTGAAAAATTTCGTGCAACTTTCACGGATTATCGTGACTTTCAACATTGACACTGCCTCGAATGAAACGTGTCCGCGATGTTAATGTTCAGCGTAAACTTGAAAAGAGTCAAACAACGAAAGAGGTGGGTCTCTCGCCGTTTCTCTGCGTTTACTTCGACTGAATCTAACGTTCACGGGAGATGGACGTTATCCAAATCTCGCGCGAGGATTAGACGAAGTTCGACGCAACGTAGTTTAATCAACCTTCGAGCTTGTTTCACGAAACGAAACGAAACGAAACGAAAATCCGTCGTCGAGACTCTCCGATTCGCCGGCAACGGCAAGTGGAAACGGCGAGAAAGGCAGAAAGAGAAACTCGAGGCAACCTTCCCTCGAGAGGCAAGACCAGTGTTCGTCGAGACAGAGACAGAGACAGAGACGCTCCTCGGACAGAGACGTTTCCTCTTCCCATTGTTTCCTCCTTACGAAGTTTGTCAATATATATCGACGGCCAGCTGTTATCGTTCGTCCGACCATTACCGTGAGCGCGCGCGGCACTCTTACATCGCATTTATTTCGAACGATCGATCGTTCGACGCGGCGAGCCTCGAAAACGCCGCGTGCTCGCCGCGTACCACGAGCGTAGCCCGACGAGAAAGTGCAAAATACTTTGATCCGACGGCTCGAGCACCGGAATGGCTGAAGTGCAGCTAGTAGGGGTTTCTTTTTTCCCTTCCTTTCTTTCTTTCTCTGTCTTGCTTTCTTTCTTTACTCTGAAGAAGAGACGTCCCAGTGCCAGGGTGGAGGACCTCGATGCACTTGGGGTGGCGAGGCATCGTGGTGGGGCACGCGGAGAAGAGTGGGAGGAGGGGAGAGAAGAGCGGTCGAGAAGAACAGAGGGGTTGGAAGGGGTTGGAGGCGGATGAAACCCTCGCCAACAGGGACTGGCGAGGTCTCAAAGAAAAGAACTACTACTAGCGCTGCCCGAGACGCTCTCCTGTCAGGGCTTGACCCTTTTTTTAATTGCATCCAGACCAAAGTTAGAAACAGCGAACCAGGTGCCTTCTCCTCCTTTCGAGGCGTCGCGGCGAAAAACGGGAGGAAGAGAGACGCCGACTGTCTCTCGGCCGTCGGAAGAAATGACACACGCTCGGTGGAGACAAGCCGCGAATTTTCGTACGTGTCTCCGCCGGTGTTCCGAGCCGAGTTGGTAGGAAACGGCGGAATGCAAAATATGTAGGTCAGGGTCGTGCTCGGAAGCATCGAGTTCGTTTCCTTTTTCTCTCTCTCTCTCTCTCTTTCTTTTTTTCGTTCTCTCCTTTGCTTTTCCAATCTAACTTCCCTCCCTCCTCTCTCTCTCTCTCTTCGCCCCCTTTTTATTTCCAACGTCGTGTTCCTTCTCCCACCCCCTTCTCCCTTTCTTTTTTTCACCATTCGCCGCTCTCGCCTGAGATCCGACTTTAATGGGCTCGTGTCGGCGTATTACACTTCTGATATTATTACGAGAGAGATTTTTGCGGGGAACCGGAGGGATTTGGATCCCGTTGGATGGTCTCCTCCTTGGGGGAGGGGGGAGGTTTGCGAAGGGTTTCCGCCTTTAATGTTCATTAACAGTCGGTTTGCTTAATCGCGTTTGAGGATAAGCCGGCGCCGGCGATTATTTTCCCGGATAATTGGAACGCATTAACATTGAACGTAATCCCCGGCGCGCCGGCGTGTTAGGCTCGTTCCATTGTTCCCGGCCATTGTTTAGAATTCTTGCCGTCGGTTTGCGCGGGATCTTTTTCTTTTCTTTTTTTTTTTTCTTTTTATCTCTTTATTAGCCGGCTAATAACCGGCTGGTGGACCGCGAAAGAAGAAGCATTGCCGAGGCAATGTAGAACGCAGAGGCGAAAGGACAAAGGCCAGGTGTTATTTATCCGACGATCTCGCGCTTCTCGCTCTCCCCAATTTTCTTCTCCAATTTCCACCGGATTTCTTTATCTCTTGTGTTATTTAGCTGGAAGCGGTCGAGTAACAAGGGGCATCGTTAACTGGAAAATTACCGAACTGAACAATCTGGCAAATCCTCGGGCCAGTTACCGAAATGTTTGCGAGTGTTTTCTCGCCCCAACTTCTCGCCAACGTTGTTTTAACAACGTTGCTTGTCTCGTCAATTTCATCAGTATCAAAAACCGTGTAGAACGAGGGAAATTACTTAATATCTTTAATGATTCGTTATAATTCTATAAAAAGGCTGGGAAACGATGCTTTATTTCGATCTCGGTAGGGTGAATTTACGCGAATCAGTGCGGTCACGATGCAGTTCTGATCTTTTTTTAGCGTTTTATGTCTGCGCACGGGGAGCACGATTTTTCACGATCTCGTCATTATCTCGCATCTAGGTTTGCGGAACGCTAAGTTTGTTGAATGAGCGCTCTATCGATTTTGCCGGACGAGATACACATATATATATATATATATATATATATATATATATGTATACGAGCTCGAATGCCAACAATAAAAAGTAATATTCGCGTGACCGGGCCGCATTTCGTGACGCAACATACGCACACGACGTGTCTTTCTTTTTTTTCTTCTGAGAATCGAGTTGAATTTACTAGGTTGAGCTACATCAACGAACTCGTAAATACCATACATCACATATATTTTTATTGTCAGCTCTACATATGTACATACATACGTATATAATTTCCCGACAGTAGAAAAATGTTATCGTATCTGTGCGCGCACTTTACATTTGCAAGGTACACTGTAATTTATTTACTTGTTTGTTTCTATTATTTCCCTCGGAAGTTACATCCCCCGCGATCGATAGAAAACAGCAAGTAATCGATAAGCCGCCGTGAAATCATCAGCGGAGCTAGACCTAGGCAGACTAAATAAATCTTGCACGTGCCACTTTTCTTGGTATATCAAATCAACCCCCATTAACGATAAGGAAGTAAATTGGGTCGGCTGAACGAAACGGCGAACGAAATCGAAATCTTTAATCCTATCGTTAAAACTTTCACGATATGGAAACCAGGTTGGCACTGTTTCACGATTCAACCTGGAAGGTAACACGGAAAGGAGAAGGTAGAAGTACGTACGTATTATTATTTTTATATATTTGACCCGCTGCGCTGAGCATTTGACGTCCCATTATCGCGTATCTCCGCAATTGAACGACGAACTTCGAAAGAACGAAATATCAATTTTATTTAATAGCTTGGCAAACGAAGCAACGCACAACTGTACAGTCGTAGTTTCGCGTATTTCGCTATTGCGTTTTTGGTGCGCAGTAAACAACGACATTTATCGTCGTCGAACGTAGAATAGCCGCTTTAACGTTAGACTTTAAGTAGTCGGTAAAGTTGTTGGTGAAATTGAACAACAATGGAGGCGAGAGGAATATTCAAACGGAGACAGAAGCACGCGGAACAAGTTGGTATTTAACGAGAGCGAAAGAGTAAGGTGATTACGATTAAACCGTTTCATAAAGCGTGAGTGCAGTCTCAGGGGTGAATTTAGTACGTAAATGAAAAAGGGAGGACTTAATAAAAGATTTACGATGCGTAAAATATTTGTAGCTTTTTACAGGGGAATGGCCCATTTGTTACTTTATTACAAAACGTCTAAAAAGATTCTATCCATATAAATCCACCGGGCGTGTTAATTCTTTTTACTTTCTTAACGTGCGCGAGGTCCATTCAAATATTTTCGAATTTCCCACGAAACTCTCATCGAATCTAATAATCTTCAGGGAAAGGTTATTCTTCCCTTCAACAGAAAGAATAGAAAAATAGAGAAACAGAAGGGACGAGAGATTTCCAAAGGAACGAATTAATATCAAAAATTTAAAAAAAAGAAATTTCAGTGCCTACGAGTGAATATAAGGGGGCAATGACGAAATGACTGCCCAGGTAAAAAGAAAGTTATTACAGTTGCGAAGTTTAGCAAGTTGGTTAACAGATTAAATTCATTCCTGGGATCGCGTCCACGTTTCGTGAAACGCTGTACACCACCCAACTATCGAACTTCCGCATAGCAATTCGTTTCCAGTTCAGCGAAGAACCGGCAGGCAGAAGTGGGGTGGTTTTAAACTTCTGATCTCTAGTATACACGCGCGTAGTTTTCATTTAGGGGTTTAAGTTGTAAATTTTGCTTTCGTCCCGAGGGTGAGCGTATCGAGTCAGAAATGGCAGGAGCTGGGAAGTTTCAGCGACGTACACGCGGGTAAGGCGAGAGGAGAAGAAGGAGGAGGAGGAGGAGGAGGAGGAGGAGGAGATGGAGGAGAATCGAGGCCGTAACTCGATGCACACCGGTCGTAACATGGTTGCGTAGGTAGTAGATACGTCTCTGGTGCTGGCTGTTTCTCGAGCGCGCTAGTCAGCCATAGGGTTCCGACGCGAGTCACTCAGCCGGTTGCGTAATAAATCGTTGTTAAGCCTGTGAAAGTCGTCGTAGGCTACGTAGAATCCAGCCGATGCGCGCGTATTTATGAGGGAAATCTCTAAAGGACGATGTCAGCCATACTTCATTCAGCTGCGATATTAATAAACCGCTGAAGCGAGCAAGACCGCAGGTCAATTCACGCGGCTTAGAACGCCTCTGTAGCATATAATTATGGTCCAGGATAAATTACACCGACGACGAACGATGATCGCGAACCGTACTTTTCACAACGTGTCGAACC
Organism: Frieseomelitta varia; assembly: GCF_011392965.1. Lineage (NCBI taxonomy): Eukaryota > Metazoa > Arthropoda > Insecta > Hymenoptera > Apidae > Frieseomelitta > Frieseomelitta varia. The sequence goes on along the minus strand of NW_025110521.1, from coordinate 548,194 downwards.
TTTTATAGTATGTTTCACAGGGTGTTTCACGCGGTGTAGGTGGCGTAATCTACGAGCGAAAACAAGAAGACAAATGTCGTATGAAGTATTGTTCGTACAACCCGTTTTCACAGAGTTAAAGGCAAATGTTGAACGTAACTTTTTAAAAGTTTTCAACGATCTCTACCTGCTAGCAGGTGCGGGCAAAGTAAATACGAGTGATCCTCACGTCAGTTATACATTATCAAACCTCGAATTCGTCGTTACGCGCGCATTCACGTTCAATATTCACTACCCATAACTCTGTGGGCAGATCACGAAGAAACTTCGTACGACGTCAGTTTCTTGCTGCTCTTAAAATTTTGCTGCGGCGAAGCACGAAACGCCCTCTACCAATTTAATTACCAACTGAACCTCGATGGTTTGTCGAATCGTTGGACGATGATTAATACGAGTTCGAGAACCTTCTTCGGCTCAAATCTCAAGCAACGTATACGCTGCCCGATAGGAGCGTGTAATGCAGAAAGTAAAGCGCGTAACCACGAGCTTCCTTGCAAGACGACGCGACGACACGCGACGCGACGTGTTATCGAAGAGACGAGTGTACTTGGTTCGTTCATGCCTGTTGTAAAGCTCGTTAGAGAACACAGCATATACCGCACCCCGTGAATAGTATAGACAATCAGGGGATAACGAATCGAGGAGGCCAGCGCCTCTCTCCTCGTTTCCCCCTCCCCCTCCCCCCTCTCCTCTCCCCACCGCCCCCTTCCACCCACCGACCACTCACTCACCCACACAACTCCTCTGAGATTTTTCAGTACCTGTAGTACTGAAAAAATTAATCGATGCAGATTAGAGACAGTAGAGACAGTCGAAACACCCGCGATTAACCATTTCCCCACCGATGTCTATCTTTTCGAAAGACCCCGAGAACACGGAGGCGGCCGATCTGCAGAGGAAGCTGGAAATGCTGAACAACATGATGGACCAGGAAGCACGAGCCGAACAGGCACGACGACAGATATTGTACAATATAGGCCACTGTAAGTACTCGCCAAGTCACTTTGTTAAGTGGCTGCTGTTTTATATGAAATACTCTCTCTCTCTCTCTCTCTATCTCTCTCTCTATCTCTTTCTCTCTCTAACACGAGAGGAACGTCCCCGATTAATTGTTACATTCGCGCCCGTCTCGCTTGCGTTAATTTCATTTTCCTTTTTCAAGGCGGCGCGCGAACGTCACCGAGTCATCCATATCCCTCGTTGATATTATACGTTCTGCGCGTTGTTCGCGATTGAATCGTCGTTGACGGATCGCGCAGCACGATGGAACATCTATGATTAAGCGTTTAACGATTATCAGTTTCGTTTGGTTCTTTGTTTCTCCGATTGTGAGCATCGTGGATGTAGGACCGTGAAAGTTACAGGATGTGACTAATTGGCAAATTAGTTTGGCAAACGTTTAACCACTTGCGCTGGAACGACGTGCCACGTGTACGTCGAGAATTTTTTGTTCCAAATTGCAACATTTTCTCAGTTTTCAAGTATATTTAAATATAACCCAGGCGAAACAAATGATGAGTTTATTGCTTCTTAATAATTTCTATCCGGTGATATCATACCGACGAGTTCAGAAGAAAACGAAAGCGACGAATTATCGTATACTCGGTTCGGTCACTCGTTATGGTCAGCGAACCAGTTGCCAGCGCAAGGGGTTAAACAACGTTAGAGATCCCGTGAAGTTGCACTTAAAACTCGAGGGAACTTTGTAATTATCGTTATCTTATTAACTCCTGTCTACCTAAGTCCAACGTGCTGCGTCAATTTTCGTTTAGATCAACAACTGACTGTTTGCCTTTTCTCGGGATAATATCGTCGAAACGTCGGTGAATTACGCGTCTCGCGCGTTTGCGTTTTGCGTTGATCTTAATTGCGAGCAACGAACGTATCATGCGACGAATTGTGCCGATTTCTATCTCATTCCGAGCCGAAACATTTTGGTTGATCGTTTCCAGGCAAAAGTTCCGCTCGAACGCTAGTCTCGATTGGCACTGTTTGCGCCGCCAGCTTTTCACATAAAAATCGATCGCACCGCGACGCTTGGCTCTCCCCTCGTTTTATTTGCGATCACCGGCCACGAGAATACTTTATGCAATTGCAATTGCGTTATCCACGGTGTATGCACGTGGATATTTTCAATCACAGCGAGCACGGTACGAAACGCCATTCACCATTGTTGTTGGTTATCGACCATCGATCGAGAATCGTCGGTAACTTGTCCCTATAAAATTCAACTCCCCCCCCCCCCCCCCCGTTCGAAATAACAAAAAGATCTCTCGTTGCATCAATGATCGCTACAACCCTGGCATGGTACGACTTTATCTTTTCTACGATGTACCTTCGTTTTCATTTTTCTATATATATATGTATATGTATATGCTCAAGTAGTGAAATTTCCGTCGATCCGCCTGTTTCGTTACTTTTCTTATCCTTCACTTTGCAATCGTTTTGATTCTCCTCGTTCTGTGGACCACCGATGTTCCCCTCGGACGAAAAATTCTGATACTCTTTCCCTGAAACACGTCGTGACGCCTCGTTGTCAACGATCAGATCGCATGAACATTCAACCGTTTCTGTTTCCCGCTGTTGCACCGTTTCAATTTCTGCGGATTCGTCCAATATATCGACCAATTTCTGACTGAACGTTCGCAGTTGACGCGATCGGAACGCGGCCGCCGGGATCCTCGCGTCGCGAACCAAGGCGCACAAATATATCGTTCGCGATTATCTTTTCTTTTTTTCCTTCCTTTCTCGAGCGCCGGTATTTCCGGTAATCGTCGTTTAATATCTCCTCTGCCCTGGGGACAGTCAACAGAAGGCAAACTCATCGTGGTTCGTTCCAACGATGCTTGCTTCCCACGGAGGATTTTCACGATCACAAGGATCTTACGATATATTCTCCAGCAAATTTGTCTCTGCGTTGTTGCACACGTTCTCTCTCTCTCTCACACACACGCCAGTGTCTCGTTGTACGTTTTGATTTGGTCTCAACAATGGCAATCTTTTTAGCTTCTCGAGCGCGTGTTTACAGTCGGTTTGTGAGAGAAATGAAAACGAGAAAAGAGAAAAAAGAGAACAAAGAAAAAAAAAAGAAAAGGAAAAAAAATGAAAGTGGTTGTTAAATCGCACGAACTTACTAGCGAACTTGTTTCTCTCTGCATTTGAAGTTGTTTATTTTTTCTTTTTTTTTTTCGGCTTTTCGTTTCGAACGACACAAGCCTGATGACGATTGTTCGAAACGAAAGATTTGCACTATGCCGCGGTAACATTAAACTTGAATTGCCTTTCAGCGGGTTACTCGGAGGATTCGGACTATACGTCGGACCTGAATTATCCAGTAGGCGGACAGGGTGCAAACAGCTCGGCTTCGCAGTTTCGTACCGCTGCCAACCAATTGGCCACCCCTCAGAGATCCCTCGAGACCTCGAGAGAAAATAGCTACGAGAGGGACGATCATCAGGTACTCCTTGATCGATACCATCGTTACCTTAATCGATATTTTAAATGACGTTAATTGGAAACTTTGGAAATTACACGGAGATTTGGACTTTCGGTCGCGGGCCGAACTGTCGAACGACTACCGATCTTATTTTGAAAAAGTGCCAAGAACTTTGCGAAAGTACGCTGGAATTATCGAATATCTCAGACACTACCGCGAAGATGTGAAAAGTGAGGATTTATCAAATTATACTAATTTGAGTAAAATTACAGAATGTATTGGATGAATATTTTAAAACAATAGGACGTAAAAATGTGGAAACAGCAGATTTAAAATTTAATGAGAACGTAAATAATAAATGTGGAAATACATCACACGACCTGGATAATTTCCAAGAAGAAATTCTAATAATCATAGACACTCGTGTATGAATAAATTTTTTAAATGCAGTAGAAAGTAAAAGTGTATTGAATGAATATTTTAAACTAACAGGGCATATCAAATAAAAGTTCACAGAACAGCAAATTTAAAATTTAAATAAATGTAGGGAAATATCATATAAATAAAGTACAGAACAGCAAATTTAAAATTTAAATAAATGTAGGAATATCATATATTTATTTATAATTTTCGGAGAGAAATTCTAATCACTCATAGATATTCTTGATATATGTACATTCGTCTTATTAAGCAACCTTAGACCTGTATTTTTTGAATTAGGCAAATGTATAGCAGATAGAGATAAATTTCTTAAATGCAGTAGAAAGTAAGAGTATACTGGATAAATATTTTAAACTAACAGAGCATATCAAATAAAAATACAGAATAGTAAGTTTAAAATTTAAATAAATGTAGAAAAATATCATATATTTATTTATAATTTTCGAGAAGAAATTCTAATAATCATTCATAGATATTCTTGATATACGAGTACATTCGTCTTATAAAGTAATCGCAGACTTGTATTTTTTGAATCAAGCACGTAAGATAAATTTCTTAAATGCAGTAGAAAGTATACTGAATAAATATTTTAAACTTTTAAAAGTACAGAGTAGCAAATTTAAAATTTAAATAAATGTAGAAAAATAAGCTCACTTATAATTTTCGAGAAGAAATTCTAATTAATCATTCATAGATATTCTTGACATACGGGTACGTTCGTCTTACAAAATAATCGCAAATCTGTCGTATTTTTGGAATCAGGCGAACACAGCACGTAAGATAAATTTCTTTAAACACGGCAGGAAGTGACATTTTAAATTTCGCCGAGAGGTTAAATCTCGTCTATATAGTTTCACGAAGAAAGCTTCGGTATTTTATTGATTGTTGATGCCGTCAGATTCCAGCTACAGTCGGTGGGAGGCTAGCTCCGAGTAATTACGGTGGCTACGGTGGATCGGGCCACAGTCCACGATATGACGAGCCGTATCCCGAAGAGGGTCCACCGCAAAGGTATTCTCAGTCTCAGCACGCTTCAGAATCTTCCGAGCCACTCTTCTACAATAGTAGACCAAGACACTATAAGGAGTACAGGTATTTATACCGAGTCTTATAAACACCGACACACGATGCGCACACGATAGTCGATAGATAAAGTAATACACGCGTAATGCCGGAAACGAGAAATCCAACAGCGAGACTTCTTCTTTCGAAACGATTACGAATGACCGATTACTATTGATACAATATGTGGTGTGGCAGTTTTCTTGCCCTTCTTCTTTCCTCTTTCGCCGCTGCTGCATCAAGATAGAAATTAAACTTGATTTATTACGATCGAATACGAAAAGATGGTAGATAACAGGGTCGTGCAGCCTTCAATTTTTGCAAAGTAGCCTCTACGTATTCGTCGTGTCGTTCGACGAATCTGTAGGGTCGAACTCGGGAATTTGCGCGACCCTGATCGCGTGAATCGCGTGACTCCAAGAGAAAAGAGAAAGAGAAACAAAAAAATACGCTCACTGTTTTCTTCTGCCTGATTTAGACGACGGAAGCACACGTGGGATTACGAGGACAGGTACGAAACGAGTAAACCAGCTCTGTCTCGTGAGAAATTATCTACGATTTTCATCGCATAACTCGCATCTTTGAGCCGTAGATCACACGTTTCCATCTAGCTGTTTTCTCTCATTAGAGCGTGTTCACCCTGTTAGTTCAACCCTGTGCCTTAGAGCACCGTCATAGAGCGAACGGTAGCATTCACAGAAGCGTAGCACACGGAATCAGACGCATTATAGTTCGTCACACGACATTTGTCACAGTCGCTTAATTGGTCGCAATTTTTCTCGAATTATCATTCACACGCTCATTCGTATCCGAGCACTTCGTAATTTTTTCCATTCGTCGATTCGATCGCGAGTCGTTCAAACTACGACGTAGAAGACTAATTTGCGTATCGATCCTTTCGCACTTACGAACGCGAAATATCCTGCGGCATAATCTTGATAGCAGCTTGGACTTTTGGACGGAAATACTTACAAGTGAACATAGTGAAACATTAATCATCGATTTCGATCAAACTTGGCATAAATGTGGTTTTCAACAAAATATTTGAACCGTATTCTTTTTCATCGGCAATCGTCGGAGGGGTTGGAAAACTACTTTAAAAAAGTTTCTGTGAAATATCTCGTAAATTATTGAAGTATCATAGTTTATTAGTGGTTGAAATTAGTTTCGCTAAACTGCGAAAGGATTCGAGGTAGCGTAGAGTTTGAATCCTTTACAGGGTAAGATCGAAAGGAACGAAAGGAGGATCATATAGATCAAGACACGATAGTTCGATATCTAAGAGTGCACTGAGCATCCACAGGTAGTTGCATGGTGCAGTTAGTGACGCTGCGAACTGTACAAGAGTGAGGATTGCTGGATACGTCTTTTAACCGAGCGCATCATGCTTTCCAGTCATTGTCATTTGACGCGGATCATTTCATCTCCGCTTTTATCTCCTCCCCCCGTGTCCGATTATTACGACTGTGTCTCATGTCCCCGTGATTTCAGCCAAGATGGTTGGTACAGCGAGGGTTACGACTACCACGGCACGAGAGTCGACGAAACGAGGATCTACAGCGACACAGAGTACTATCCGAGTACCACGACGAGCACTTCGAGACGACGAGGTAAGACGTTCCGCTGGTTTTCGGCCAACAATGGTTATTACGTGGTGTGTATTACTTGTGCGAGCTTTTGATGTATGGCGTCTGCGCGTTTCTTCAACGACAATAAAATAGATCGTAACCCTGTTTATCTCTGCACGTGAAACAGGCCCTTACAGAAGACCGTCTTTGGAAAGACAGATGACTTTATACGATGATCATTCTTACTACACTGACGGATATAGCAGCGACGGGAGAGTGGGGAAAATGAGCGCCACGTATCCTGAATGCCAAACGGACATTAGGTACAATGAGTATTACGATAGCACCACGGGATATGGTTATCAAGATGAAAGGTTAGTGCAGCGAGCGCTATATTTCGGCTTTGCATTTCAATCTACGTCTGAATGTGTATACTGGAACTAGCGAAGTGAAACAGATTTGAGAGAACGATAATGTTCGTCGTGTTTGAGGTGTTTGAACATTAATTTAATGTAGTTTTTCACGCGTTAACGTTGAATTTGTCAGGTATGGCCAAGACGACGAGGACAGACAATGGGACAGCGGAGGGAAGTGGTACCTGGGGACTAGTACCTATTACGAGAACAAACGCAATAGAAAAACGCTTCCACAGAGGCCTGCATCTAGTATCGGTATTCATCGACCCGATTATAGACCGACAGTTACCCGACAACGCAGCTACGAATCGGAGGAACTCAATTACAGGTATCGATCAATCTCCTTCCCTTTCGATTACTACTTCATCGAGGCGTGTAATATTAAATGTACGATATTAATTTATCGCTGTGTGTTTGCAGTGGTCACAGCACTCGTCGTCGAAAACCGCTTCAACCACAACAACGACCGTCGTCTCGAACAGAGGGGACGGGAAAAAAACTACCTCCGACACCAACAAAACCAAGCAATGTTATTATCAATCGTAAGCTTGCCTCCCTACCTGCCACACCGAGCAGGCAACTGCCAAAGACTAGAACTCCTTCCGAGGAGAGCTACTACAAGTCTGACTACAACGAGGACTATAATTACGCTTATCGCAGCCAAGATAATTTACCTCAGGATACCTACATTGACAGTATATATAGCGAGCAGAGCGGTTACGACCAAATGCACGCGCCTGGCAAAACTCAATACGCTGAGGATAGTCAATACGGGTCCAGTTACACGCCCCAGGTCGACGACCAGTACACTCGTTCGTATCAGGAGTCACAGACACAGGATACGTACGATCAATCGTATTTACAAAACTCGTATAAGGACGAGTATCAGAAGCCTTACGTGCAGCAGAACGCTCAGGTTTATCAGGATACGTATCAAGACGTGACATATCCGAACGCGAGCCAGCCGAATGATCAATACACTAGCCAACCGAACGATCAATACAGGAAAACCAGCCGAGATATGATAATAGACGATAATTATCAGGTGATGGGTTACGACCAGAATAACGTACAATATCAGGATAGGAAGACGATGCCTGCCTACAAGGAGGACACGTATCAAGAGCAATACGATGGTTACAACGTCTCTGTGCCATCGAGCGTATACGACCAAAATAACGTGACAAATACGTACAATCAATACCAACAGCAGCAACAACAACCACAACAACAACAACAACAACAACAACAACAGCAAGAGCAATACGATTCCCAGTACAATATAAACACGTCGACGGGCTATCAGAAGACTTATCCGGAAACGTACAATCAGGAAACATATAACACGGAAGCCTACAGTCAGGATACTTACAATCAGGACACGTATAACCAGGACTCATACATTCAGGATACGTATAATCAGGAAACGTACGGTCAAGATATTTACAACCAGGACACGTACAATCAGAGTACGTATAATCAGGATAGCACGTACAGCCAGGATACTTACAATCAGGCACCCATTACGTCGCAAAGTAATTACGAGGACACTTATAGCAAGCCGCAGAAAGAATATGTTGATTATCAAACGCCGTACAGCAAAGAGGACACTGTCAACGCGGCGTACAAGAACGACTATCAGGATCAATACCAGGAGCCATACGATCAATACGAGGAGTCTTATCCCGACTCTTATCAGGGATCGTTCGAGGAACGTTACAAAGAGAGTCCGGTTGCCAGCACAGAGAGAAGAACGAGCGAAGTCCCGGAATTGTCGGTCCATCTGACCACGCCGAGAGGTCAGACAAGAGCGAACGGGTACCAGTCGAGCGAGTCAGACTATTACTTCACCTCTCAGGAAAGTCAGGACGTGTCGTCGACCGGTGCATCGAGAAGGAAGAAGCTCGAGAAACGTGAACCTAGCCCTCTCGTGCAACAGCACACGGATTCTTTAGAGTCCAAGGACGACGAATTAAAGGAGTCCATCGAAACTGCCGTGAGTTCGATCAGTAGCATCCCGCAGAAGAAAGGAAGTATCAACGAGTATCCATCGGTTGCTGACTCGGGTGTCGTTGCCCCTGCTTTGATCGAGTCTTCGCAGACTACTGCGCAGCCAGCGACAACGATGGTCAATCACGTAACGGCCAACCATCTTCCAGCCAGTATGACGGTGACGGCGATGGTTCACACGGCGGCCAATGGGAAACGATTAACGAGAACCGAATCGTATCAGGAGGACGTGATGGAGGACGAGGAATATCCGGAGATCATACCGACGGAACCGCAGAGGAAAGACTCGCAGCTGTCGCATCAGAGTCAGCTCAGTCAACATTCCTCCCAGCACAGCCAGCACTCTCAGAAACCAAAGCTGACCAGAGGGGACTCGTACGCCTCCGACCACTTCCCCGAGGAATCGTACAGCAGGAGAGGCTCGTACGCGCAATCCGTGAGGAAAGATTCCTTCTCCTCGGCCACGCAAGAAACGTTCAAACCGCCGCTCACTAGAACAGACTCGTACCAAAAGAGAGGCAGCTACGGGCAGAACTTTGGTGCCCCTCAGCCGATTTCCAGAGCCGAGAGCTATCAGCGTGGATACTTCAAGGACCAAGAATCTATAGAGGAACCGGAGGTCAGCCTGAGCAACGCGGTGAACGACGACTATAAGATGAGGGACGAGTCTCTCGAAAGGTAACGTCTAGGTTCAACTAGCCTGTAATTTGTAATTATTTGAACGTGTCGACATGCTTATTCAATTAACACGATTGTCCACGAAGGTACGAGCGAGGCGATGAAGCGATGCTTCGTGACTCTCGAGAGGACTCGTTGGTGGACACGTACAAAACCACACCGCCGATGTCGCACACCGATAGTCCACGCGGTAAGATTAGATATAGTCTATTCTGTATATCACTGGCTCACACTGCGTGAATAAGGTTAATGTCGTTCGTCTTCTTGTTTTGCAGGAAGCATAACGAAACAAGCGTCCTTGGAAGAAAGTGTTCAAATGGATACTCCACCGAGGAGTCCACCGGAACCACCGCCAGACAAGGAGCTTCTCGAGATGGTCGGAGCTGCTCCGGTACCAACACAGCTGAAAGAACGACCAGAGATGACGGCGAGGCAACGGTGGCACTGGGCGTACAACCAAATAGTGATGCAGCTGCGGGTAAGTAAATCACACTGTGTGTCTTAAAATTAATATTAAAATTAATTACGCGTTAATTTGAAATGAATATTGTCAAATTTTCCCATCGACGAGAACGAACGTCAATAGGTAATAAAAATCAGCAAGCGAGAAGTTCTACGCTTGCCACAGATACAATATAGAGCGTATAGTCCTCGAACGAAATAAAAATGACTCTCCGCCGCGAGAGACGGCTGTCAATGATCTCACTGGACGGCCTTACGAAAAATGTAGCGTTTCATGCCGGCATCCCGCATTTCTCCGTTAGTCCTTCGCTGTTACAACTGTGGCCTTGTCAGTCATTATCTTCACGGTTGCATCGATTCGTCACGTATGTACGTTGATCGATCTCGAGATCGCATCTACGGGTTCTGTACTTTATCACCTGTGTAACTCGTGTCGTTTTCGTTGTCGATTGGAAGGTTGCCACGAGAGCGATCCTTATCGGCGACACTCGGGACAACGAGCGGCGATAAACCAGTTGCGCAGGTTATACATATGCAGATGAAGCTTGAATCGGCGAATGATTTACGATCTGGCGCCGAGGCGTTAGAAACAAACGTATCTCTTCATTTTCGGTAGACGGTCACACGGATGAAACGTGCAAACAGTTTTGAAGTGAATTTGAATCGGTTCCAGTTAATTCGTTAATTTCGCGAATACTTTCCACGGCGAAAATCGATCCGGTACGGTATACGTTGAAGCTCGATGAATCCCGTCGTATCAAGAAAGAAAACCTCGTCGATCCACGAGCGAGCATTGCTCACCGAATATTACGCGTGTCCCAGAAAGCAGAGACGCATAAATTACGAATAATACGTGGCGGTATCACAGTCGGGCCGTTATCTGTGCCAGTCGTTGTAAACGAACAATGAATGTTCATTAACGTTTTATCGGGAACCTCCGGGAAAGAAATACGAGATTAATTTGTTCGCGCAAATACCCTCACATAGATGAGCGTAACCATTATTTTGAACGAGAGTTTCAATAGCAAATTCAATGGCGATTATTCGACGAGCCTCTCCTTTCCTAGAAACTAATGAACGGCGGAAAAGGAGGGAGAAAAAGAGAGAGAGAGAGAGAGATAGAAGAAAAAACGAGGGAAAAGTGTTTGTAAATCGAGTGGCATTGCGTGGAAAGGAATCCCTGCCGGAGTGAAGGGTGCGTTTATCGGCCCTCTCTCGCGTCACCTTAAAAATCGAAGCGACAACCGACGGATTAACCAGCTGCGACACGAAACTTCCATTAACGCAGTCTTGTCGCCCAATCGTCGCACCCTAAGTACGCACCTGACGCGCTCCTGGAAGCCGATATATATATATACACATACACACACACACACTTACGTATAATATCAATAGGGAAACTCGCCTTCGCCTCGTTTCAGAAAATGTAAATTTCTCGTGTCGACACACGCATTGTGTGATCAGGCTGATCGTACCTGGTATACACGATTGTTTGCTCGCACAGTCCGGTTCCCGAAATTTTCGTCGAGTCTGGAGGCGTTCGGTTGCAGCTGCGAAATATCATTTGCACTTCCTGCAAATCGATCGTGGAAGCTCGTTAGGTTCACGCTCGCGGTTCCCATTACCGATGCTGCAGCCTGTATCATGTTTGGGAGAGATTTAACTGCAGATTCAGACGATTTGGATCGTTGTAATTTGGGATTAGGGAGGAGACGCGTATTGATTCGGTGTGGGGGTCGTTTGGAAGTATTTGGAGAGTAAAATCTGGAGAGGTCGAAGCGATTCGTTTATTAGGAAAAGATCGTTGCACAGATTATTAACTTTTGATTACTGATCATTGTTGTTGAATTCTACGCTTTTTCAGCAGTTTTGTGGCACAATAATTCGATACTCGAAGTGTTTTCTTACATCTTCGATAAAAGCAGAAAGATATCTTCGTCGTGTGAAGAAATAAAATACGTTTGTCAAATTTATTATAAAATAACCGCGATGCGAAATTGTTCTTTTGTATCAACAAAATTGCCACGCAGGAAGAAATAATTAGATAGCGCGTAACCGGAAGTTGAAATAAAACTGATCAGAAAATTAAATTAACCTCTTGCGCTAGAATGACAGTGTCACGCACGTCGAGAACTTTTTCGTCCCAAAATTGCAATAGTTTCTCAAATCTAAATATATTTAAGTATAACCCAGGCCAAGAAAATAATAAATTTATTACTTTTACAATAATTTCTATCCAGTGATATCTATCTATGTATCTATCAAAAAAAAAGCGATGAATTATTGCGTACGGTTTGGTCACTCGTTATGGTCCGCATTCAGTTGCCAGCGCAAGTGGTTAAATTTCGTTAAGTTTGCCACCGTTTTCTCATTAAATACTTGAAGATTCATTGCGTGTAGATAGAAACGAAACGACAATTTTCCTTCGCTGGAATTTTTTGACTACTGCGAAACGGTGAAGGAACGCGGAAAATCGTTTATCCGAAAAGCTTCAAGCAGCAGGACGAAACTGAACGATTTTTGTTAATTGCAACAGCACTGAGGCGATTTGCAGGAGCTTGCAGAAGATGTCAACGACCGTTCTGTTCGAATGCATTAATGGCTTTCATTCGTATGATGTCTCTTTATCCATAATCGTTTTCAGGCGAACCAGATTTTCGTGACATTACTCCCTTCTTTTTTTTTTACGAATTATGAGTCACGATGTTTCTCGTGACGTAGCTCGCAAACTATTGCAATCTATCACGCCTCGGGTAAAAGTATGAAATTTATTCAAATTTCTCCCTAATTTCCAGGATGAAATGAACTTTCACGTCGCGATTAATTGGTAAATAAATTTGACTTACGAAGCTACTAGTGACGCCGATTTTTCAATCGACTCGCTCAAAACTTGAAATTTGAATACTTTACAAATTGGTCAAGTATTCTTATTTTGTCGAAGTAATAGGTAACGATTAAAAAAAAAAAAAAAAAAAAAAAAAAAAAAATGAAAAATTCTTGAAAGAAGCAGAGAAAAAGACAAACGAAACCAAAAGAGGAAAAGTCGCAGAAGACAGAGTTCCGTCAGCTTTGCGAAGAGAGACGTAACATTGGCAGGCGGGGCACGTTCGCTGCCTCCAGAGGTTCGTTCTTTTCCCGCGATAGGACCTCGTAGGGCCGCAATCTATGTAGGCCAGTCGGTCTAACCGCAATCGGAAACCCGTATATCGTATGGCAGCGTTAGAGTTAGTGGTATCACCTTCGCCGTCAAGGTCTCGCCTCCCGCCACAACTTCGTTATCATCAGCCGCTTGTCGTTCCAACTTCAATGTCGCATTAGTCCACCGGATGATGACCGAGCGAAACCATCAATCGACAACAACGAGTGAAAACAGAGCGACGTTTCCCTGTCTGCTTCGGGATTGTATATTTTCGAAAGAAAAAAAAAATAAAAGAAAAAAGAACGCGCGCAAGCATCCACGTTGCAGACGTTGTGAAAGGAAAGAGAAAGAGAGAGAGAGAGAGACACAGTGAAAAACCGAGGCAACCGACGCTATCGATCGTTATTAGGCTTTTATTAGACGGAAGTATCGCCGATGGTCGCCGCGCAAAGGGGACGTCTGCACCGGGGGGTCGTGTTAACTTAAGTGAAAATATCACCGAGAGGTCCGTCAGCGGCTGACCACCTTCTGCCTTAATTCCCGCACGAGAGTCAGTCAGTGAGTCTGATCGCGTTGCTCCGGGGAACACAGCTCCGTTCCTTGTCCTCTCGTCTTCCTCTATTCGTCGAGTTTCATCGGTTTTCGCGAATGGAAACGATGACCTCTCGAACGAACGATCGGTGAAATCGCGCGCGATCGATCGTCGCGAAGTGTCCTTGACGAAGGAAAGGGGGATTTTTGCGATGGAACGGAACAGCCGGTAAAGTGTCGAGAAAGTGTCGCGATTTGAAGCATTCGTTGGCAAGCGTTCGAAGGTGAAGCTCGTTGAAGAATCGTTTGCCTACGAATTTCAATTTCCAAAGTTTCTAACTGGACGCCGGTGCGTGTATAGTGATATCTGCAAATATCGCGGAAACTGACGAATATCTCTGCTCCTATTTTTTTCCTACCGACACTCGATACAGTTGAAACCTTCTCTAAAGTATCGCCGAGTGTATCGCCATCCATTTTGCAATCTTTCGTGCCGAAACGGTGGATCGTTTGAATGGAAATGGAGGCTCGTGAGAAATCAACGGAGTGGGCACTGCTGTTCCCTCTGAAGGCCGGCTTGTTCGCGATGAAGTCCTCCTTGTCCTCGAAGAGCGTGAACCGCGAGAAAGAGCGAATAGCGAAGAAGAATCAGTCGTTAAAGTCGGGGATCCGTCGTGGATCGTCTCTGTCGGAGTTGGACAAGCTTCAGAGTAAACCAGTTCTGCCGGATGTGGTTCGATCGACAGAGAAGTGCTCGGAGTCGTTGCCACACTCGCCGGCCTTGTCGCGAATGAACCTTCAATCGGGGAATTTGTACGTGAGGGGCAGCATTGGCGATCTGATGAACATGAAGAGGTACGGCGCGTCCACGTGGAGCGTGAGAAGCGAAAGCTTGATCGCGAAAGCGGTGCCGCTGAGCACGGTGACACCGAGACACAGTCCGCCGGTTGAACAAAGTATGGAGGACCTCGAGGACGAGGAGGAAACGCAGGACGACTTTCACGTGTCCGGCAAGCCTCTGACTTGCGCGCAAAGAACGCAGAGGCTCAGCAAACTCATCAAGGAACATAGACGCGTGATGGTCAGCCCTAGGAGCCTGAAGCAAGATCTCGTAAGTTAAGGCAAACATACGGGAGAGGGAGAATATGATTGAAGTTTCAATTGCCCTAAGTTTCCGCTTGAAAACGTTTGAGAGTGGCTTAAAAGATGGAAGAGGGTTTCCCTGGGGCCTGGGAATCAGTTGCGCAGTTCTTCGCTGAATAGGCTTGTTTCAGAAATCGTTTCTCTTCGAAATGGGGAATATACTATTTCTTTTTTTCTTTTCTTTTTTTTTTTTTTTTAATTTGAAGACAAGAGGAATTTTTATCGAGAGTCCTTGCCCCGCAATGATGACTATTTGTTGAACTTCTGAAATCTTGAATTTTTCGAATTTCTGAACTTTCGTAATTTCATGATTCAAAGATGTGGAATTAATTTTAGGAAACTTGAGGGAATTAAATCTGGGTTAAGGAGATCAATCGGAAAATTATAGAAAATTTCAGACTTTCGTAATTTTATAATTTAAAGGTGAATATTAACATTGATAAGGTGTGGATTTATAATTTTAGGAAACTTCCAGAAATTCATAAAATTAAATCCGAATGGAGAGGACCAATCAGAAAATTAGGAATATGGAAATAGCGAGAAGATCAGGAAATTACTAGATTTGGAAGAAAATGAAAAATATGAGACATTAGTAAATTGATTTCTTTTTCTATTATACATAGCTGTGCCAGAGTAACTTTAAGGAACTTTACATCTCACGTGTTTACCTTTGCATTGAATTTGTATCATTTTCTGTCATCTTTCTATTGTTTCTTTGTCGCGTCACTTCTACGGACGATCCATACGTACATACATACATATATTCAACGAGATCGTGTTCACGTACATCCTAAAAAACGACGTTATCGACCATGTACAATGGAGGAGGTAAAACTGGAGACGCCTTGTTAAACTTGAAACAGCTTCTGCAGCCGTGGCGAGAGATACTTACAGGGACTGAAATATTCATGGTACATTCGTCTCTCTCTCTCTCTCTCTCTCTTTGTAAGTTGTCTATCGGCTGGTGGCCTGCATTCTCCTTTCAACGTTCATCGTTGCGGCTGTTGTTTTGAAGAAGACTTCTTATCCGACGAGAAAGGCCATCTTGCTGGTATATTTTCAAAAGAACTAGTTAATGTCTGTAGCTTCAGAATTTCATTTCTTTCGCGCACGACGCTTTACAGATTATCTCAGGATCAACTTTACGAGCCTTTCGGGTGCGTGACTTTCCTCTTTAAATTTTATTGCGTATACGGCCAACTCTTTAGAAATCGAATTTTTACTCAATTCTCGGAAAAAGGTGATCCTTTGTTAAATTTGTTATTAACTTACTGAATCAAACTTTTCGTAATATATGGTGTAAGAGTTTGACGTAAAATTCAAGGCCAGCCGCTTAGCGAGAATAAATATATTTACAGTTCAATTAATTAATAAACTGTGAAAGTGCATTGTTGTTACAGCACAGGCAGGTTGAAAAGATTATTTAAAATATATACTCCGTGAAGCTGCAAATTTGTTTCTACAGTATGCCGTACGTATGCAAAGTACTGTTCTCGAGCTTGGGAGATTATCTCGGGATTAATTCTACCGGTCCTTTGAATACATCATTTTGTTTCTCCTTTAAGCTTCATTGTGAAACTAGGTAATAGGATATTCGAATGTTTCAAGATCTTTTCTACGTTTTATCTCGTTTAGAATTTCTGTCATTTACTTTCCTTCCTCTTCAGTAGTATTACTTTACTGACTACAAAGGGTATGATGAAAATCAAGTTTGATAACAATGATCGTAACGCGAGAAACGTTCTACTATCTAGTGATGCATTCTACTTGCAACATAAAACGAATTTCATTGAATAACATGAATATGTAGATGCAGAGTCGTTTGTCATTTACTTAATTCTTCATCTTTGTGATGATATCAACATCTCAAGTGAATTGAACTCAATGAGAGATTTATCGACGAATAAAACTCAAGAAGAGAGACCTTTATATCGAAGATCTTGCTGAAACAGAAGAAAGATCTCGTCCCGAGATTTGGCTCGAGAGTAGCAATCGCACGCGATTCGTAAATAATTCCGTAACGTTATTTCGACGAAGGAAATACGACAATCGTATTTCCTTCGAAATTCCCTTTTTTTTTTCTTTCTACTCTGGCTCTCGTACTTCATTCCTCTTCTTTCCGGCAAACCGCCATCTCGAAACACTTTTCGTATGCAAATACCTTTCAACGTTTCGCGCGTGTGCTTCCACTCTCAAGTATTTCACAGTGCAAATATACTTCCCGATAGAAATTCCCGTGTATTGACACGTTACACGAATATCTATGTCGAGTAATATCAATTAAAGTAATCGCTGGACAACATACCATTGGTAATAAGGTAAATAATAATTATCATGCCAGAGTTGGACGAAACAACATATTTTATAATATTATACTAAAGTCGCCAAAGTAGTTAAAATGATAAATTTTGTAATATATGGATAAGTATATAAAGCCTATTGTTACTGTAAACTTTTCCCTAATCTTCTGGTGCAAGTTTCATATTTTAATCGTCAATTGTTCTAGTATTACATTCTATCTTTCTTTTATTTTTTTTTTTTTAATCTTTTCTTCTCGTATTACAATCACTAGAATGCGATAAATGTCTTGAATCTCCTAGAATAGTTCTTAATTACAATTAGCGA
This sequence comes from Frieseomelitta varia, assembly GCF_011392965.1. NCBI lineage: Eukaryota > Metazoa > Arthropoda > Insecta > Hymenoptera > Apidae > Frieseomelitta > Frieseomelitta varia. The sequence continues at coordinate 530,644 of NW_025110521.1, read as the reverse complement.
ATAATTCTTAATTACAATTGAAAATTAATTACATTAAATTACATTAATGTAATTACAATTAATTACACTACATTAAAACATTAAAACATTACAACACTAAGATGAAACGTAAAACCAAAAACCAAATTAGAACATTAGAAACGTTTTCATCTTCTATAATATATATTATAATACTAATTGACAAAATCTCAAATATCCAATGGATCAAAAATTATTTTCGATCAAACAGTTTCACCAAAATATCTCCGAAGGCTTGGTGGTGACCGTTGAATTTTTGAACGAGCCGCCAGAGATGGAAACCTCGACGTCCCTCAACCACCGTTTCGGCGGCCTCTCGACAAAAATTTGCATACTTTTGTACGGTCACGTAGCTTTTTGGTAATTTTTTTTCCCCGGGCGTCACTCGCCAAACACGAGCCGCCGTTCGAGCTTTTAATTTTTGTCTCGCGCCTCTCTCTTTTTCTCTCTCAATGCGTAAAGGGAATTTTTCCAATTGGCCCGTTCCTCTTCGCACAACTAGAATGCTCGTTCTGCGAGAAAAATGCGTGTACACGCGACGGTACAAAGTTAACGAACAAAGTTTCTTCCTTTGTGGAAACACCACAAACGCCTTGTCAAAAGAACGGGCTCGTCGTCGAAGCGAGAATTTTTTTTTCACCCTCTTTCTGTAACGTTTCCCATTACTCTCGCAGATGGTAAAAGGCATTCGCGTAATTGACTAATTTGATTGGGCGTTGAACGATTATTTTTGATCAAAGGCGAAATTATTTTAATATTGCGTGTACGAGTTCCCAGCGGGATTTTATATTAAGTCATTGAGTTACGAGTCACTAGTATTGACGAATTATATTCGTAGCAACGAATTTTGATAATAATTGTTTGAAAATATACGAATATATGAAAAGAACTTGTCAGAGTTGTTTGTTGATAAATTGTTTCGAGAAAGAATGCATTATGATTTTGTGCCGAACAGTCGAGAGATATAAGATAACTAAGAATTATTTCTTTTAAATTGAAGAACGTATAAAGGCAGTTCGCGTTAATTGAATCTAATTGTTACCATCAAACTGCGAGAGCTGAAGTGAAGTTTGATATATGAGATTAATTTCTCCCGATCAATGACGTTAATTAGACTTAAATGTTTGATGAGTATTCCGTGTTTGAAGATCGCTCGCGTCGACCTTCGATTACTAACTTCTTATTAACTAACAAGAGACTAGGAACAAACTGTAGCCAACTAATTAACTCCAATCGAATCTCCATCAATTGACGACTAAATATTTATTAGTCATTCGACTTACTAATTAATATCGCGCCTTTAGGACGAAGGACTTCGCGCTTCGAGTATCTGGTCTCGAAGGTACACGCGAAAAAGCTTCTATACGCTTCTTATGAATTTGTACTTAGTAATTTTTGCAAGTTGATACAAACTTTGGATGCAGATAAAAATTATTTTCTTTTCTTTTGCGTATTATGATAATAATAATAATAATAATTCGCCAGTGAATCACTGCATAAATAAGCCGACGATTACAGTAACAACAAATTTTGCTTTCTTACTGAAAATTACTTACAAAATTATTTTATTTATTTTAGCAATTTTATTATATTATATTTAATATTATTTTAACAACAAATTTTTACTGAAAATTACTTATAAAATTAGTTTATTTATTTTAGTGTTACATAATTTACTTATTTTACTATATCTTTTATTTTGTACTTTGTTATAAAATTACTATAAAATTACTCTAAAATTATTTACTATAAAATTACTCTAAAATTATTTACTATAAAATTACTCTAAAATTATTTACTGTAAAATTACTATAAAATTATTCACTATTATTTACTATAAAATTACTCTAAAATTATTTACTATAAAATTACTATAAAATTACTCACTATTATTTACTATAAGATTACTCTAAAATTATTTACTGTAAAATTACTATAAAATTACTCACTATTATTTACTATAAAATTACTCTAAAATTATTTACTATAAAATTACTCTAAAATTATTCACTATAAAATTACTCTAAAATTATTTACTATAAAAATTAATATTTATTTACTATAAAATTATTTACTATAAAATTGAAGGTTCGAACACAGCCAATTCCGATAGGTACTTATCACCATCGATTAAAACGAAGCACGTAGAAATCGCACCGAGTAAAAAGAAAAAACTGAACTCGAACAATGTTTCATTCGAAGGCAGTTGTCCGATAAATGGAAGATTCAGGTACGAATCTCGGTCCAGCGAGCCGGTCGATCGATCTTTCAACGCTGTGTGGAATATGGAAGAAGAGAATTTCGTACAATCGAAATTTATCGCCGTGTACGGCGCGATAAAGCTTTAAAAATATGTGTTGCTTGTATGCCAACTGCCATACCATTGTATCCTGGAGCTCGACTTCTCCGCGAGAGGATGACACACAGAGCGCGTTTCTTCGCGAAGATACGTGCGAGAAAGTTAACGGCGTGTGGAAAACTTCGTCCACGCCACGTGTGTACTTCGCGCGATTCCCAGGAGAGAAAAAAAAGTGAGGAAAATGCCGACGTTATATTTTTCAATGCTTGGCGAAATTCCTTCTTCCTTCTTCCCTCAGTTCGACGGATACTTCGAATATTTGTCATCAGTTGTCTGTTGAACTTGCCTTCCGAGATTTTTCAGATTCGTTCGAGGGAATTCGAAGAATTTTCTGCGATAATTTCAATCGCTGTTATTTGGAATTATGGGACGTTGCATAGAGCGCGTCTGCTCAGAAAATCGAAGAGATATCTTCTGTGATTTTGCATTTAAGCGACCGTTTTAGTTCTAGAACTTAATGTAGCACACTTAGGGGAATATTTATACACCGTGTCCTACAGAGGTTCTATGGAGTATTTTGCTATAAATAATTTGAGAGACGCGATTACGAATGGCGGAATTAATCGCGCTATTAATGTCACTTTAAATGAATTATCTCCGCGACGATGAGATATATATTTCAAATAAAATATGAAATTTGAAAATTATTAAATGTTAAGAAAATTGAGCAGAGAAGTGGAAAATTAAGAAATTAAAAACTAAAGAACTAGAAAACCGAAGTATCAGAAAGTCAGAAAAACTGAAGAATTGAGAAACTAGAAAGTCAAGGTATTAGAAAATGGAAGAGTCTGGTGGAAAAGAATGCGAAACTCGGAAAATTAGAAACTCAGGAAATTAAAAAATTCGAGAGATCTTTCCCTGAAAAAGAGAAGAAGAGACACAATACAATTACATCGCTGTAACCACAACCCAAGGTGCAAATTTTTCGGCGATAATGCACGTTTAACGAACTTAACATCTATTGTCACCTCAACTGCATTGGCTAAAATCAATTTCCCCTCAAAGTGTTCCTCGCCCTGGCCGTGGAACTTGGTGTACGTAATTACGGCACTCACGACGCGCGAACAGCACACGTGTTTTCGCAGGCGGACACATTCATAACGCTATCGTATCGTGCAAGCACATGATCGAACTCGTTGGCCGACAGCTTTATCGAGAAGCGGATGCTCAAAAGGATCCAAGTGGGATCCTGTATCAGGCACGAGGTCGATGGACAACATCAAGGGAAAGGAACAGGAGAGAAACGATCAATCCGAGATTAACTGACTCCGCGGTCAAGCCTCGGTTTGCACGCGTTCGCAAAGTGCAGCTAATCCTCTTGTTAACACAGCCATGTTTGACTATAGCGTTATAAGACGCTGGGATAACAAATCACTTGGATGCTGAGGGGAAAGGATAATCTCCATGTTTTCCACGGAGATTATTTGTTGTCTCGTCTCGTTGATTGCATCGTAGTTGGTCTGATTAAATTCGTAGATAAATTACAAACGAGGTTCTTTACTGACTGAGTCCAGGGACTATGATTGCCAAAGTTGAACTTTAGGTTTGTCATTTTAGTCGCGTCGCTTTCTTAAATATCCCCCCCCGGGAGACGTCGAAAGTTTTGACGTTAACCTCTTGCCACGCACGTCGAGGATATTTGGCCAAAAATTGCAACATTTCCTCAGTTTTAAGCATATTGAAGTATAACTCAGGCGAAACAAATAATAAATTTATTACTTCTTGGTAATTTCTGTCCAGTGATGTGCCGATGAGTTCAAAAAGAAGACAAAGTTATTGGATGACGGTTTGGTCACTCGTTATGGTCCGTGAACCAGTTACCAGCGCAAGAGGTTAAGAGAGTTGGACATCTCGCGATGAATGGAACGAGCGAGACTTTTGAGAGATTTTCAGGGGTAACGATGAAATAATCAGAATTTTCTTTCGCGAGTAATCGCCACTCTTCGATTGCCACTTCGTTGAAAATGATTTATTTCTCGAAGGAGATCTTCTTATTTCTAAACGCAGTGTCTTTCGTAGAGAATTTTTTATATATTTATCGAAAATTTGAAAGTTTCTGCCAGAGAAACAAGAAATAACGAAAGTACCTTGTGTAAGTGATAATACTAATGATATACGAGACGATGAAATCGTATCTAGAAGACAATACGCGAGTCTACGAAACGAATTATGTCTCTTTAGAAAAGAGAGAAGCACGTCTGTTTTTCTCTTCCCTTTTTATTGTCGATATAAACACAGCGGCGCTAGACCGGGTCCCCTTTCAATTTGCTACGATTTTCGTATTTACAGAGGAGATTGCTCGATACAGAAGAAATTAGAGGACAGAGACCGGGCCAGGCTGCTTTGAGAATGTTCATATCTATCGAATCGGCCGGATTGATTCTGGTCCAGATCCCTGGAAACGTACCCTTTTTATCCGTTTCGCCAGGCAAACGAGACGGCGGCCGCTGGTTGTACTCTTTCTCTCTGTGCTCTCGCAATATTTCCTCCTGCTTCCGCCACCATCCCTGTCCCGTGGACAATCCTGCTCTCTGTGAAGATTGTCTCGTCCTATCGATAGAGATATCGCTTCAGACGTTCGGTTAAAAGGACGCCAACTTAAATCCCCGATTAAATTCGACGTGAAACGAAATCTATCGTTCGCCGATCAAGGACTGTGGATTTCCCCTTCTCTTTCACTTTGAACACGCTAAGGATAAATCTTTGCAGATCACGGATCACGTTCGTTGCGTGTGGATACCGATGGTATTTTTTTTTCTGAGGGACGACAGAGGTATTTCAGGCATTAGAGAAACGTTTTTCATCCAGATACTTGTTATCGTCGTTCACGACGTGAATTAAAACAACGGATGATTTCTTTTTTTTAGATTTGATTTATTTTAGATAAATAAAATAGCGCAACGTGTTGGACGATACTTTTCATCGAGATATTTATCACGATCAGAGCTGGGTAAAATACTTATTTAAATGGTAAATAGTAAATAGATATTTTATTTTATACTATGCATGTATTTTTGGGAATAAAATATTTTATTTGTTCGAAAGACTGTACTTTTGAAAATAAAACGTGTTATTTGTTGTAAAAAAATTTCTAAGATAATGTTTCAAATAGTATTTTATTTGAAAAAACGCTGAAAATATTGGTGCCGTTTCTTTTCCTTCATGGAAGCACATAGTGATGATATTGGGGACAATGGTGGCAACATTGCAGAGTTAGAACTACTGCAATATTTAAGCGATAAGATGCAGATTCAAAATATTACGAAATATAAATACACGAAATAATTATTTTTCAAATATAATACGCCAATTCCGTCTTCTGCTCCAGTTGAAAGACTGTTTAGTTTCGCTGGCTTAATTATTCGTCCATGAAGGTGTAATTTAAATGATGAAAATATAAGCTGTATTTAAAAGCTGTATTTAATTAATAGCTGTATTTAAAAAGAAAATAAATTTCGTTTGTGATTTCTTACGTTATAACGTTTTACGTTATGTTAATCATTTTCACAATTTATTTCCAGGTTAAGAACTATGAGAATTATTCTATTTTATGCTTTTATTTTATATTATTAAAATAAAAAAATATTTTATTTCATGTTTTAGATTATCGAAATAAAATATTCATTTTCATACTTTAGCTTTAGATTATCAAAATAAAATATTTTATTTACTGAAATTTTATGTTCTACTTGAAGTAGTACTATTTTATTTGAATTGTGAAGAATCCATTATTTAAAATAGTGTTTAATCTCTGTAAATATTACCCAGCTCTGATTACAATTGTTGGAATCTACAGAGCCTGTAGATTGAACGTTGAGGTCGACGAAATCTATAACTTATGACCCTGCGGTCAATGAGATCAGTACACTAGAACACACAGACGATTGGAATACACAAAGCTAGCAGCTTAATATCACCGAAACACATAGATTCGAAACTCGACGTCATTGAGATACATAAATTAGAACCTTGAGGTTGTGCTGGAATCCGCACAATAGAACTCAAAGGTTCTTGCAACCATTACGTCCAGAATTCAATGAGTTAGATCCCTTTCAGTAGGATTCAACGACCGATGGGATATATTTATACTAAAGGATCGTTGAACTCGGGCGGTGTTTGTTTCAATATTTCACTCGCAACGATTGCACACACGTTGGGGAAAATTTTATAATTACAATGGAACTTCTTTGACGACGTGGACGACTTTATTTGCTTCTTTTTGTGTATATCTCGTTCCCGTCCGTGCGTTATTCTCTCTTGCGTGTTCCTGGAGACATTTTCAGTACTGTCGGGCTAGAGCTCATATTTATTCATGAGCTCCAACGAAATAATTAAAACAGCCTTTCCTGGCTGTTCCTATTTACAAGCGTCAAACTCGCTGCGCGTTTAAATGCGGTTAATTTCAAGCAACGATGTATTTGTCGATGTTATCTTCTTCGGTCTTTAATTAACCAGCGTTTGGTCTTTGTCGTCGGAGTTTACTGCCATCATCTGCATAAATGTCGCATGCAGGTATTTTTTTTTTTTTTTCATTCTCGGGTTCTCGTGCACGTTGACATATTTTTCACTGTGATTAATTCAGTCATTAATGTTATTATCATTAATAATTATAATTATTATAATCATTATAATCTTGTTACCTTCGTTATATTTACATTGACAATTAGTATCTTATTGTTGTCAATAATTATAATTATTATAACTGTTATTTAATCATTATAATCTCGTTGTCTTCGTTATATTACAATTGACAATTAATCATTGTTACTTGGCGTGAATTCGTTTAGAACGTACACTGTTTGTTTCACCGAAGTTGTTCGTAAAAACTAATCAGATTCTTGCTACGCTCGGAATTATCCGTCGCAATCTCATTGAAGCTTGCATTCGCACGGCGAAGCTGCTGGACAGGTTGAAAATTTAAATGGCTGAATTGTTAGTATGTACCAATCCTTTTCGAAACTATTAATCCGTTTCCCCGCACGTTACAGATGGTTCTGGCATCTGACTAATTGAATGTGTGCCGAGCTCCAAATGAAACGTCCTTCAAGAAGGGTCTGTTTGCCAACCTTGATTTCGTGAAATCACACGTATTTAGCTGTCGCTCATAATTCTGTCAGTCACGATCACGCTCCGGGTGAATTTTCTCCCTCAACTTCAGGCAGCTGTTTCGATAAAATTCCAATTATCCGACGTTGTACGATGCAAAGTAGATATTTCGTCTAAAAATAAAAATCGTGTCAGCAAACAATCGGCCGTCGAGACGATGAATGTTTTATATTTATGCAGCCTACGTTAAACATCAATGTTTCGACAATGTTATATTTCAATAATATACAGATGTTCAGATTGTTTGACTATACTGTGAAAATAAGTATAAAATAAGTGACTATACTGTGTAAAATAATCACTTGATAAAAATCATGTTTAATATAGATAAGCAATTTATTCATGAAAATACAAAATACAAAATAAACATGCAATTTATGTCGTAATCTGTGCGCACCAAGTTATCGAACGTCGCTCGTAATTATTCGAACGACACACATATTTGATCGTATTTAACTTACTCTAGAACTCATTTACTCTGGTAAAAGTAAATATCCCTTTCATACACATAATTTTTAATTAAAGCCACGAGCACGCTTTAAGTTAAATTAATTTTTTTACTAACTGGATAATTTTAAACATCAAAATTATTTGAGAAGTCGTTCGGATAGTCATTGCTGTGTATTTTTATAATAAGAGAAGCACGCCACCATGTCGTTTAATCGTTTTATTTTCTTTTTTCTGTTACAGGTGAGTACCTCTGTTCTTTTAATCCCGTCCAAGAATACATCAATCGGTCGCGCGAAATCCCCGGTCGCAGGTGAGTTTCATTATCAGCACGATGCTTTGCCCTTGATTACAATGATTGATAAACAGAGTCAACGAGGTAATGACGTCCGCGATATTATATCGTCGGTCATACGTCCTGAATTGCTGTTAAAAAGCATGACACGACGATACATCGTTCCATGGAGGATCGAGTTCTCGTGTGAAATTGAAACGAAGGTGTATCGGTTGTTGCAAAACCAGTACAGTGCAGTTGCAACGGCGAGTGCAATATGCAGTTTGTCGTCAGACAAGCTATGCAAAGCTTCACTTTTCGCATCAGCGAATTCTGAATTTAGTTAAAACACTCTGCCATTTAACCCGCGATGCGTGAAATCAGCGTTTAAGGTGTACAATTTTGTCAACGACCAATCGACTCTCCTTTTTTAGCGAGTAGTCAATTGGCCAATTGAAGTTTTACGAATTTTCATTAATATTGGAACTAATCAGCGATTAATTCTTAAATATATCCAACTCTAATTCTAATATAGATACGAAGTCATCGCTGGTTTTTAGATATTTAGTTTCGATATATATATATATATATATATATATATATATATATATATATATATATATATATGTAATATTTCATCGAAATACGCCGTACGTATGTACATCATCTATATACTGTTATTGCAAACGAGCTGAGATATTTTATTCCTCAAGTTTGCTCGAGAGTGTGATACAGTTAACCGAAGAGTACGTCAGAATGATAAGTTTGTTCAGTCGTACGGAAGACGATGCGTTCTCGGCACGACAAGATGATTAAACATGCAGGAGGCGTCTTGCAATACACTTTATCACGTGTCGACATATGCATGTATATCTAGGTGTGTGTTCGGAAATGGAAATTTCGACGGCTCGCTGTAAGCCGGAATTATCGAAAATTTTGAAAGATTTATATACTTCCAGCGCGAGTGTACATATATATTCGTACGTGACAAAAAAATTTCTTCAGTGGTGCAAATGTTGCATAAATGTGCGATTGAATTTCATCGAATAAATTCCGTCCCTCCTGCAAATTACCTTTTGCCTGCCAATTTATTAAAAATCTTTAAAAATCTTCGTCAATGTTTATTTGTCGCAGTGTATTCATAATTATTTTAAAAGAGAAAGAATATTTGGTTCACACGTCCAAATACCAGATTGCCAGAGTATTATTAAATAATTGACAACTTTCCTTTGACACAAGCAGAAAATTATTACATACCATGAATAATCTTATTATTTGATTCAAAGTTAATTTAAACAGTCGTATAAATCGATCTTGAAGGGAATTGTTTAAAGAAACGTGTAAACGCAAGCGTCGAAATTAAAGCAACACAGAGGCCCGAGGACAATTATATTAAAGAGATTGCAACGACATTGGAAAGGGATCTTCTAAGTCTCTGTAAAAAATGAACATCGTCGAAATTACGAATTCTCGTAATAATATATTTGCCCCAAAATGTTATCAAGAAATCAATTTGCCATTGGATGAAATTGAAGTTTCGCTTATGATTATGATTTATTGATATAACACCACGAGAGGATGAAATCGTTCGGTGAACTGCGACGTTCGTTTGTTCATCGATGCGTCGGGCGTCCCTTCGATATCGGATAACTCCGAAAATCGTGGACCATTCGGACAACTATCGATACGATTTACATTTTACGCGGCCGGTCTGCGGCATCCCCCACTGTAAATCGCCATTAAATCCGACACGCTTTCGGTTTGCGCTGATACGAATACCAAATGAGTGCTTTCTGCGGACAGTGTCGACCAGTTACTTTGCATCCCTGGTTAATTGACTCGTCCTTTGTCGTCCCCTTTCCTTCGTGTCCACTGCCGCGGCTCGTCGAAACTTATCACGCTGTACGCCACACTCGTTTTTATATCAAAAGTTACGAAACGGATGAAAATTAGGGGGAATATTGGAGAAATGGATCTCGAACGTGGAGAATATCAGAAGTAGATCTTACCAGCGTTACTTTCGCCTTCAGTTTTATTTTACTTTGATCATTTATATTCGATCGAAGAAATAGATTTTCATTATAGCCTTCGCTTTATATTCGTTTTATTGATAAATGCGTATTTCATTATTTCGATGTTGTTTCGGTTTATTGATAAATGCGTATTTTATTATTTTATTATCTCGGCTCATTGATAAATGCGTATTTTATTATTTCGAAATAGTCGTTCCACGAAGTAACAGCACGCACGAAACGAGTATCGGAAATGTTCGAGCGTTCAAAATTTTAAGAAAAATTTGAGCTTTAAGAAACGATGCGGATTTTATGTGTTACGTAATTTTTAATCAAACAAGATTACCTCAGTTTGTTTGGGTCGACGTTCAATAAAGTTTCTGGGCTTTGTGTTACGCCATAATTAATACGAACACCGGAGGAGTCACGTAACGATGTGAAACGATGCCATGTTCACGCGAAAAGCAAATTTTACGTTCCAGAAATTTATACAGTCGGATTCGATCGCCTATAAATTTTAATTTTAATACCAAACACTTTCCATAACATTGCTTCTTTATTAAACGTCGCCTGAATATGTTGAATTGATTGTTTTTTTTTTTTTTTCAATTTAATTCAACGAATATTCCTTTCAATTTGGGATCAATATTACGAATAAAGAAATTGTTTATTTTACAAAGAAAACTGCGGATAAAACAGAATCGTTAGCGATTCGAATGAAAAATGTGTCATCGGAGAATATTGTTCATTACTGTCGAAACTTATTAAAGAACAGACAATATTTTTATAATCGCGAGCAATGAAAATTCGCGGATTGGCCCTTCTCGAATTAGAAACAAAGCATTCGGCATTAATTGCCTTTGAATTATGAAAGCGATAATGCGCTGTACACATCGGGATAAACTCATCGATGAGAATTCGATTACGGTTTGCAAACAGCATGCTCGCTTTGCTTTTCCAACTCGTTCTTTCCATTCCCGTGTTATTCCATTTCATTTTCAATTCGCACTGCATTGCAGTAATTAATGCTTATTAAAATTTCAATTGGATTCTTCTCTCGTTTCTTCTCGTTTGCTCGTGAAAAAATATTTTACAATTCTTATATCTCTACCATCGTGGAGATAATCAGCGAATTGTAACATTGATTAATCGAACATCTCTAGTTTTAAATTATTGCGTCTTTTAGCGATGTAACGAGGCTAGCTAGTATATTTTCTGTCACGAAGATTTCACATTGATTTGAAATTGTGAAGAATGTAAGCGAATGATCGAGCTATCAAAATTTGACACTTAGGATTTAAATGGAAATCATTAGGAACCAATAATGCAATATCCAAGGCATCGTAATTGTTTTAATAATAAATTTCTAGAGAAATAAATTTTAATAATAAAATTTCAACAATTTTAACAATTTTAATAACAATAAAATCTGGTAAATCTTAATAATATATTTTAAATAGAGTCACGTTTGATCGACCGAAGTATGCTCAATGTTACAAAAAATTTGAATAAAACCACGTTTGAAATTAATATCAGTTCGTGAGAAATATATTTTAAACGCGGCCGTGAATAAATCACGTCTCGCAAATATGAGGCAGTCTGTCTTCGTAATAATTCGTAATCTTTATCGTACGTGTCCATTAATGTTTTGTCGTTGTTAAATGGAATGTTCAATTTGTAAGGAGAGTTATTCTATATAGCGGCGCTTTTCTTAGAGAGTTTCTCGGTAGCCCCCCCTCCTCCCTGCTGAATTTCGAAATTACTGGCTAGCGAACGTTGAGTTAATAGATGGTAATTTAAGGTCGGAGACTCGATGGTTACGAGAAAATCGACCCGTTGGGGATACAACGGGGAATGGAGTTATGGGAACCGAGCACGAGCGAAAGCACAGGATATGAGGGACTTTGCTATTATCAAGCGGTGGCAGATGCGCGGGAGATTGACGAAGTCGACCTTCCATCTCGATAATCGTGAATTAGAACAACGTAAATTTTCGAAAATTTAACTCTTCGTCCCTTCATTTTTTAACCTCTTGCGCGGGAATGGCGTGCCACGCACGACGAGAATTCTTTGTTCCAAATTGCAACATTTTTTCAGTTTCAAGTATTATATTTTAAATTATATTTAAATGTAACTCGGGCAAAACAAACGATAAGTTTGTTACTTCTTAATAATTTCTATCCAGTGATATCATAACGACGAGTTCAAAAGATAAAGAAAAAGAAAGCGACGAATTATTGTATACGATACGGTCGCTCGTTATGGTCCGCGCAACGGGTTAAATCTTTTAAATCGCCATCTCCGCGACGTGTAGAAGAAAGATGTGCACGAAAAGCTTCCGAATCTAATACTTCGTCGAAAAGATGCTGGCGAGAGAAAATGAAGTTTTGCGTTAAACTTTATTAAACTTTGATAAAACTTTATAAATCTTCGTAATGTACCAAATATCAAGTGTACCAGATAAGCTTCTCGAAGGAAATTTCTACCTCAATTTAATTAATAACCAAGAAAAATTGTTAGCTCGAGAATTCTCGCAAATGTCTTTCCTTGATTAATTGGTCTATCTAATTACCCAATCACCAATTGCAAAGAAAAGTGGAGAGAGTGCTACCTAAATTTCTAGTAATAAATCCGAAATTGCAATACACTGTAACTGACGTGAACGTCACGTCTCAATAATAGCTTACAGCTTTCGAGGGTTCACGTGATTAATTCAAAGTTTCTAACTGACCGCTAGTTATCATAGCAGCGTGTGGCAGCGTTTCTGTTTCCACCTGTTCTCGCGTGCGTTGTAAACTAATTCTGAATAATTTTCACGCGAGGACTAATTATACGGGAACTTTCCAATTTCATTCTCGACAGATGTGACGTTAGTTTTTCATCTCCGGTAACCCAGAAACGCGTGCTCGCGACGAGAAACGTCTGTCACCAGTGACGTTCGCCCGTCTCTTTCATATCGACAGGATCGAAATTGATGGTCGCTCGTCTCCTCTTCCTCTTACGCCATTTTCCTTGTCTTTGTCTTTTTTTGTATTTTTCGGGTAACGAGTCGAGTTAAAAACAACAACAAAGAAACAGATTTCGCTCGTGCAACCACATCAATATCACGCTTTTTTGTCGCGTTCGTGTACTTCTTCCACTTCCTTTTTTTTTTTTTTTTGGCTTTTTTGTTTATTTTTTAAACGAAACATCAACGTTGCACGAAAGGGAACGCGATATGCCGAGTGTGATCACTTTTTTATCTGACACGATGTTATCGAGGACACGTGAAATATCAAACGCGCGAAATGGTAACACGCCGGAGATGAATGCGCCTGCTACGTCACCCTGTTTCTCTCTCTCTAGAGATTGTGGCAAGAGGGTTCCAGCTGATAGCTAGAACTTCGTTTCGTCGAAGCTTTCTACTTCAAACAGAATCGACTCTTTCGATACGGGATTTCTCTAGGAATTTGTCTTTGATCGACGCGGAACTCTTGCCAGGGAGCTTCTCGCGTGAATAAAGTCAATCGAGAAATAAGATACAAGACTTAAGAGACATAATATTGCAATCGATTGTGCCAAAAATCTAACTATCTCCACTAAAAGTGTAAAAAAAAGGTCAGTTTACAGCACTCTGATCGCTAATCACATCTCTTGAGCAAACGAAAATAAGTGAATAGTGAAAGGGAAACTTTGAGTGACAGCTGAAAAGAAAGAAACGAAAAAATTGGGAACCAAGAGGGTGAGAGAATGGATTGTATATTACATTCTTGCATCATTTAGGAAGCTTAAAGTCTCTACGATCCTCGAGAGAGGTTCGCAGTGACAAAGATCAATGTTACGTTATCCACTCTGGAGACCTAGGATCACAGTAGTGCTATAACTAGAGGTTTCTATTTGGGTCCCTGGAGTCCAGTGTTGAAAGATGGGGATTTCTTGTTTCGTTGGATTAACGAAGGTATTCTCGAAACGCCGACAGACATAAATTTCGTTTCGATCTGACACTCTGTCGCGAAATTTCCTAGTCCTCTCAAATTTATGTTGTAAACAATTATCTCGATCGAATTATATCAAATTTTTAATTGCCTTATTTTTTCCATAATTAATTGACTCGCAACTTTATCCTTTGCCACGATACATTTCCATGACTTCAAAAAATACAATCGTCTCCATACAATGATAAATTCCAAACGCTATTTTGATGAAAATTAGCAGAGGACTAACAACGATGATTCACACTATGATTCTCAATCTTGCAAATTACCTTATTTATCTTAGAGTTGGGGAAAATATAATCTGCTAACAAATATCAATCAAGGCTATCGATTTATTTTAACAACGATTAATCAATTGATTATTGATTACGATTACTATTTAGTATTTGATTGACGATTACTATGTAGTAATTGATCACAGAAATCATTACAAACTGCCCGAAACTCTGTTTCACCTGCATAAACTACATAATTCGTTAAATTCTACATCAACGAAACGATGCATCTCGGACCATTTGCGCTGTCAACTGATTGCGGACCATAACGAGCGACCAATGAACCGTATACAATAATTCGTCGCTTTCTTTTTGTACTCGTCGGTTTGATATCGGCTGGATAGAAATTATTGAAAAGTAATAAATTTATTATTTGCTCTGCCTATTTTGTTTTACCTAAATATACTTAAAACTGAGGAGATATTACAATTTTGGTACAAAAAATTCTCGACGTGTGTGGCAAGTGGTTAAACCAATAACTCGTCTTACACAGTTGCTTCTCGTAAGAAACCCATAACTTCACCAATTAAATTTTACGAATCAACACTCCCTTCCCCCCTTTCCTATTTGCCGAATCGTGTATTTGTAATTAACACGAGGGAGAAGTTTCATTTCCTGTAATAATTGAGACAACCCAGCGAGAACCGGCCCCTATGAAATTCTAATCGGGGCAAAAGATTAATCCCATCGGCACGCGATCGAAATTGAAACGATACCCAGCACCGTCCCGCGGATGCGTGGATCGCGCATTTCGACCGGAAATCTCATTCCGCCGGCGTTGACGGATCATTGCGATTTTGGAAATTGACAGGGTAACGCTGGTGTCGGGATCGCATCAATTTCGACGATCGTCCACCATGGCCCGATCATTGTTCGTTACGTTAAGGGTGTATTCTGGTAATCCGGCTTATAAGAATCGATCTTTGGGGGATTTTTTTCTAAGAAAAAACCATGACACGTTTTGATATGCAGTTTTTGTACACAGATTTATTCACACTTTAAGAGTATTTACAATTTTTTTTTAACGAAATTAATGTTGTGGAAATTATATAGCCTTAGGTAAAGCATGTTTTTAAAAACGGATTCGAATGGCTGACATGATCCCGGTCCATCTGATTATTTGAAACGAAAAAATCAAAAAGTATCTTTATTAGTATAAATGTGGCTATAGCATTGAAACAGCGAAATTTCGAAAATTAATAAAAGTGGCAGCATTTTGAAATTTAAATATCAATTTTCCTTGTGCTTTTCGTCCTTTGAGTGGTAAACAAAAATAGAAAAAAACCTCAGATTTTGAAATCCGCGGTTCACGCGACGAAGGTACATCCGGTGAAGATCTCCTCCAAATTTCAAGTCAATCGGTCCACTAAAACGTGAGATATCCCGTCAGCCAGTTTAAAAAATATGAGGATTTGATAATAACACATTTGACGTTACGACAAAAACGTTGTATAAAAATATTCATACTTACAATTGAGCAGCACAAAAAATAAAATATTATAAAATAATAATAATATAAAAATAAGTAATAATATTATAAAATAAAATATTTTCTTAGAAAAACATTTGAAGTTTTTGTTATATTCATACTTACTTCATGCGAGCAGTACACACCGTTTCCTTTAAACATCTATCACTTTGCTAATTGTACGAATTCAAACAAATCCTTTTACATAGACATTTTCGCAAGTATTTACTTCGAGAAAATGTAAGAAAGAAAATTGATTTTTCTTAAACCGGATTACCAGAATACCCCCTT
Organism: Frieseomelitta varia; assembly: GCF_011392965.1. Taxonomy (NCBI): domain Eukaryota; kingdom Metazoa; phylum Arthropoda; class Insecta; order Hymenoptera; family Apidae; genus Frieseomelitta; species Frieseomelitta varia. The sequence continues at coordinate 514,420 of NW_025110521.1, read as the reverse complement.
AATTCGTGCACTCCCTACCCCCCTCCCTAGCACCTTTTCACTCTTGTCCAACGATTACACGCGTCTCGTCGAGCGGGAAAGTGTAAATATCTGGCGATCGGCGGGTTCCGCGGTTTCGCGGATCGCCGCAACGAGCTTGCGAAATCTAGGACGCTACGGTAGTTGGAAAGAACGGACAGGTATAATCGGCCGGCGATCGGACGAGCTCGTGGTTTATTAGCGGTGGATCGGCGGCGGTGATTCCCGGCTCAAGAGGATGGATGGAACGAGCGGCTGATTACGAGCCGATAATGGTAACAGCCTGACGATTACCTGGATCGACCAGTCTTTGTGTGTCACTTGGCTCTGCTCCAGACTCTCTAAATATGATAATATCCGTGTCGAACTTTCATAATGTTTAATCAGCTGGATGGAACTGTGATGATCATTACTTTGTAAATACGAATTGTGGAGAAGAGAGAGAGGGGGGGGGGGGAAATATGGGTCGTAGAAATTCGTCCAGGTCAGTTGTTGTTCGCTGGCTGGGACTTTGTCTTTGGATAGAGACTCTCTTTACCCGGCTGAGCTCCGTTCAAATCTGCAGCTTCGATATTTAATGCGCTCTGTAACTCTCTGAAGTCGCCATCTTGCGAACATTTCGCATGAAACTCGAGTATGTTCAGATTGTCGTTTTTACTAAAATATAGAAGGCAGAGGGATGTTTGAATATGATTCTATGTATTTTGTAATTATCGCGAATTTTCAACACTAGAACTTACGTCGGAGAACAGTACAGAAACTCTTAGAGTACAATGGAGAAACGCAAGATTTTGCTTATTTACTTGATGGAGAATCATTCAAATTCAGAATGCACTGCAGCTCTAGCGTTAAAAACACTTGGACAAAAAATTATCAATATTCACATTCATAATCAGTATATAAAATATCATGATGTAAGATGTAAAACTGGAGGAACGCTTTTACTAGGCTTTGCAGAATCTACGGAGTTTCCAGTTTTAGTGTTGAACATACAGACTTAGACAATAAATCATTCACTGACAAAACATTTACAGAATTATCAAGGATTCGTCCAGCATTTTTATTTCTATGCCAACATTCGTCAAGGTTTCTTTAAACTCGACATTTATCTAAGATAACGAATATCCTTGATAAGTATCAGGGATATTTATTTATTTATTTCTACGGCACAACGTTACGTATCAAGATGTACAATATGACGTGAGATACCGCAACAATTTCAGGTGTTGAAAGCAACATTCAAATTATTACTCACTTAGTTTTGGGCGGTCGAACGCGAATGCATACTTGGTGTCTCCGCCAGTCACTCAAACGCGCGTTAAATGGTACGTGTTACCACGGCAGATGCCAGACTGGAAATCAGTGGCTCGTTTCGTGTATCGATAATTGCATTTGCCGGCAAGCGAGTCACACCGGTTCCGCCGATTTGTCTCTTTCTCTCTCTCTTTCTCTCTTTCTCTCTCTTGTGCAATTCGATCGAGCCGTCATTACGGTCGCCAGCTTGTTTGGTTTTATCCAACGTCGCTTCTACACGTTGATCCGACACGCGACTCCTGTATCACGACGTGTATCTATCGTCTCTTCGGATCGCGAACGACATCCGGGACAACTTGTCGAGTTTCGTCGAGTGTGAAACACGAACACGTTTCGCGGATGCTCGACGCGACGTTCGTGAAATCCTTTTGTTGATACGCGATTACGTGGATGAGCTCAGTTTAGCCTCAGTTTAACCAGAATCGGCGTTTGATACACGATCTTCGGTACGTGATGTAACAACTGGCATTGGCGCAAGACAGATTTTCAATCTACGAACGTTTCGGGCAACATTTCGGTTCAAGTATTCGACGAAAGGAATATTCGAGTCTCTTCTCGAATGCTATTTTTATTTAGTTCGTTGTAGAATGTGTTTCTCGTGTTTTTGTACTCCGACGATTGTCGATTGTATCTGTCGATATTGAGAGGTAATTGCTCAATAGTTATTTTTACAATTGGTTGAAAATATTTTTGAGCAACCCTTTTGCAGATCATATTTCTCTAGTTTGCAAATTAAATTCACCGTTTCACAAATCGAATCAAACTTCATTACAACTTTGTTGTCTTGAGCCAACATATTTCGAAATGCAAATTTTATTACGTGCGTGTAATAATAATATTTGAACAAAAAAAATAACATAAAATGACGTAAAATTAACGTAAACTACAATGGTATCTCATCTATAATAGTATCGTCTATAATGCAACAGAATGATTAATAACGTCCACTAAATGTTCATGGTTTGAGAGATCAGCCAAAGTATCTCTTGCACAGAATTTAATTTCTGAAAAAACTTCTTCAATGGGGTTCGTCATTGTAGAGATTGTATACGATGGCAGGTGATAATAAAGTCTGTTGTTTCTCTTTCGAGTCATCCATCTGCAAGGATGGATTTTGATTTGCGAGAGGGTCAATTTGGAGTGAAAAACCTGTAAAAAAAAAAAAAGAAAAAGGAAGAAGGAAGCTTCTGCAAATGAAATCAGAGACTTCGCGCAAATTTAACAAAAATCATAATTTTATCGAGCAAGAGTAAATACAAATACCTTAATTAAACGTATCTCGACTTTCCCACGAATTCATAAAAATCCACCATCCAAAACTTTCTCGCACCCATGAAACACGCCTCCGCCATTTTCCGTGCAAAGAACTTCGTCGACGATTCACTGCCAGCGGATGCTCCTTTTTCCCTCGAATCTCAACAATGCTAGAACCACATCGCCTCCACCCACCCTCTACGTCTCGGTGCTTTCTTTTTTCGACCGGGTTCGTCTCGTGGGCGTGCTCGCTCGATCCTCGAAACACACGAAACGCGGCGGCAGCAATCAGAGAATCGGTCTTCGTCTCCCTCCCCCGGACGATTTTCGCGAACGAGGGTTGCAGAGGGATGGAGAGGCACAGTCGAGCTTGTTGAAAATTCCTGACAGCGACAACCACCGGTGCTTTCCATCGCGATTCGCCCACGAGTACCAGCCGAGAAAGAATCGCGAAGAAACAGGAGACGAGGGAATAAAGAAAGGGGTTGAGTTCTCGTCGAGCGCGTTATCTAATTCGATATTTTGAGTTGAGATTGGAGAAGGAATATATATTGACGTTAAAGTTGTTAAATTTATGGCGGAGAAGTTCAAGTGCCAAGAAACAGGAAAGAATTGATGACGTAGGAAGGTAAAGAACGAGAACTCGTGTCTATGCATTCCACCCTCTAAAATCATTTTTATCTCTAAAAGTACGAGTAAAATACGAGTATACAGAGTTTCTGCGTGGAACATTATAAATTGGTCATTTTGGCCAAGGTGATAACATAGACAACTTGATTGTAACCGGATTGGAGATTTTCTATTATTCGCATTTGTGAGAAACCATAAAATTCAAAATTGCGTAAAATATTCAATATAATACTTTTTAATAATATTTATAGTATAATATATTATATATTATATTCAGTAATGTAATACTTTTAATAATATTTGATATGTAATAATATTTATAATACTTTTAATAATATTTGATATGTAATAATATTTATAATACTTTTAATAATATTTAGAATATAATATATTATACTATGTATTATATTATAATATATATTATATTCAGAGTGTAATACTTTTAATAATATTTGATATGTAATAATACTTTTAATAATACTTTTAATAATATTTAGAGTATAATATATTATACTATAATATATTAATATATATATTATATTCAGAGTATGACACTTTTAATAATATTTAGAGTATAATATATTATACTATGTATTGTATTATAATATATATTATATTCAGAGTATAATACTTTTAATAATATTTAATATGTAAATGAACGGTTTCTATTTTTTTTTTTTTTTTATTATATCCTCAGAAATATAAAAATCCACCGTTTAGTCATGAAGATTATATTTTCAACATCAAAAAAGAAACAACATCTAAATAATAAATTACAGAGCAAACGTGTTTTTCAACGAAGTTAAATTTTTCCGGTAAAAAAGTGTCCTACTTTGGTACAAAATTTTGATCAATACATTTCAATATTAGAGATTTAATTCACATTCTGTCCTCATTGTCCTTACCGCCAAAAGAATGAAACATTCACTGCATTATCGATTGTAGACTCGTTTCGACGAGGTAATTAAATTTTTAACGATACACAGTTCTGAAACGTTGTTGCGTTTCGTAATATTATAGTCTGACGTTGTTTGCTCTATTTGTTTTCCGGTATCGATCCGATCAAGTAGTGTAAGTCAAGCATAGTTACGTCTATTATTGAAATCTACATGTACATACCTATTAATGGTTTCTACGCCTCGTTTCTTTTCGCACTAAATCATAATAAGTGAACATATTTTTCCACGCACAACGCGATATCGCACGGACGATGAACACGAAAGATCTCCTTTGTACACTTTCATTTTCTCCTCGATTCTATAAATCGCGCTGCACTTTATTCCAAGTTTCCACATTAAACGAGCTGCTCCACCCATGCAATTCCCGAGCGTGTCCAACATAAAGAGAACCATTTACCCCATCGTACGTCCCTATTACTCATCGTCATCGCGCGAGTAAATTGAGGCGTCAAACCAGAACGCTCGACGTTCTCTTGGCTACCAAGAGAAGTAGAATAGACCCGGGAACGCCTGCAGAACCATCTCACGGTCACTGCTTCCGGTGTCCATAAAGTATTCTCACGGTAACTCGTCTTCGGTATCTCGGCGCGTGGCAAAATAACGAAACGTCGTCGGTTCTATTCCGTATCTTTAGACGGAACAATACTTCGTTTCTGTATGCATTGGCTCAAAACGGAAGTATTGAGCAGGTGTTGAGGTATTTGTAATCTCTTGCGTCCGTAGGTTTCGAAATTTTGTTGGCTCTGTTATGCCAACAGAAATTCAGAAGCAACTTGAAAGGCAAATAAGTAATAATTCAGTAAAAAGAAAAAAAGATTAACTAGTAATTCAGTTAATAGTTATATAGTTTGGTATTGTATTGGATTGCAATATCACTCATTACTAATTTAATTAATAACTATCAAGTAGCGTGTCATTCGAGTGTGACGTTCAATATTGACATTCAGTATTAATTCGTTGAATTAACATTCAGGATAATCTGTATTGCATTCTACATTCTTTGTAGATGGAAATTAGTGAAAATAAAAAATTACATAGAATTGGATAAAAATGAAAAATTAAGATATAAATAAAATTAGTGAAAATAAAAAATTAGATAATAAAATAGATAGATGATAAAATTAGATAATTTAACTGTGAAAATTGTTTGTAAAAGGTATTTGAATACTTTTACTCGTTCGAACTGACTTTTCGAAGCGCTCGTGACGGATTGATCGTGATTAATTACTGACAGAATCGAATCGCTGCGTCGGAAATAGCCGCGCTTTTATTGATATTTGATCGGCCCGAGTTGGTTGAAAAATAGAAATGAGAAGTTGACGGAAGGAAGAGTAAGGGGAATGACAGGGGCTAGGTCGTGCAATTTTCCGATTGATTTCTCGGGACTTATCTCCGATAGCGTAGAAATAAATTGAAGATCAGGAGGGAGTCTATTCTGCGTAGAATTCCAGTTGGATATTGTTACAATTGTTCGTAGCCTTTTGAAGTTTCTGATTTCTTTTGAAGTCCCATACAATTTGAAGTGTTAGAAATGAAATTGCAAAGCATAATCTAGTAAAAAATATAACGGTGAAGATAAAATCTTTAATTTCAGAAACTACCAGAGAAACTTTTATATATATAACAAACTATAAAAGTTTTTCTAGCATTCTTTCTGTAGGTTTTTTTCTCTTATATTTTACTGTACTATATTGTAATATTATGTTTATATTATATTTTGTTACTATGTTATATATATAGTATATATATTTTCATTATTTATTGTACACCTATACTCTATATGTACTCACAGTGAAAAGAAGGTTTAAGAAATAAGAAAATATACCAGATGCAGAATTACATTTAACAAGAGCAGCAAATGTAAACTATACACTGAAGTAGTTTAGTAAATTATAGTCTTTCTTTTCTCCACCGCCGTATGAAAACTTGGACGTTCGTAACAGAATGATTTCGAGCTAATAAACCGTGTATCACGCGTTTCCACGAATTTACATCAACTGCACAAACGATGAATTTGTATCATTGAACCGTCCCATTATTATTGAATTATTCTTTATCATTAACTCCTTTGACAAGCCGAAAGGAATCCTCCAGTCGATTTCTCTATTTTCCCCCACTTTGCACGATCACCGAATAACTTACGGAATAATAAATTACGCAGTCGATGTTATCAACAAATAACTAACAATCGGTTAATTTATCCCATGTATTTCACGAATATTAATATCCGCGCCGGCAAATCTCTGATGCAAATGTGAGATCCACGGTAATGAAGGATAAATTGGAAAGCGCGAAAATGATCTTTTGAAATGTATCGCACATATTTCGCGGATTTTCGCATTTGAAAGCATTTCCTCGCGGTTGAAATCCGCATTTTCTATAGTTCGATATATCGCGCGCGATTTAAAAGGCAGATGCTGTTGCTTGTCTCAAAGCAGACACTGGCGTTTTGAGAAAGCAATTTCGACCGTCTCTGTGATCGGTCTCATTCCCCTACTGGAAATTATCGTATTTATTTCACCACGAGTCGGTGGAATTCCTCTCGCCGATTTTATACACGCGTACAGTGTAGTAATACTCGGATATTAAATATTGAAGCTGTTATAATTTGATGAAAAATCGTACAACTGAGCTCATATCAGGGCTCGAGGCCTTTCTTTTTATTTTATTTTAAAATATTTTTTATTCGAAGCGACGAACAGATGAATAAATAAATATTTCCTCTCGAGGATACTGTAGTGAAATAATTTCTTCATGACTGAATCTGCAATAGATTTGAAAACTGAAGCACTTTTAAAACTTGTATGATTTTCTTTTCGTCGTTTTATCGAATTTTTGAATTAACAGGATTAAACGACAGAAGAAGAATCCTAATATTTCGTCGTTGAACCTTGAATATTGAAAGTTCAATAAAATGATGGAAAAAATCGTAGATCAAATTTTAAGGTATCGTTATGAAATATTACTTTTCAAGATCGTGGTGGGTTCAGTCACGAAAAAATTTTTTCAATATTTTTAGAATTTTTAAGGTTTGAGTTTTCACAATTTTTGAAAATAAAAGTGTACTTTCTAAGTGCAGTTATCAGGAGTCCGTTTAATTTTAACAGTTCCGCTGTATCAAGTATGATATTTTATGATATGATATGATATTTCATGCAAATTCATCATTTTGAGAATATATAGTAATAAAGAAAATAGAGCATACATTTCTTCCTATTATCCGTATCGTGCAATTTTACATCTGAAAATTTTCTACAAACGTCTTTAGAATCCTATCTGTAATAATTCTATCAATTACAATCGGGATCAAAAATCCAGAATCAAAAGTTTAGCGAAACCATATCTCCAATAGACGTATTTCAATTGCGAGTTCCAACCACTGTTTAAATCAAAAAGTAGTTCGCTTTTCATGAATCTGAATGAAAAATTGTCGGAAACGATCGGGAACGTCGCTGTAATTTACGATCTCGTATTCACAATCAGTTAAACGAGAGCCGAGTAGATGCTTTCTATTAGAACATCCTGGATTCAGTGGGAATCATGAATCGAAGACGAGGTCAGTGGTTCCTTGATTCAGTCCCGATAATTCGACCATTCTCTTGGTGGGGCAAATCATTTGCATAAAACACATGTCAGCCGGGGCACATGTACATATATAGAAGGTGAAACGATCAGCAGATTCAGAAGCTGGCTTCTTGTTCCGAGCCTCGTTTATTTTCCCACAAACGAACTCGAAGATCGAAATCTCTTAAGAGCCAAAGTGATCGAAATAATCGACAGAGAAATTATGGAAATGATAGAAATTTACATTTTTAAAAATCTATCTAGAAAAATGATGGAAAGTTTTGTTATAAATGTATTTTGAGTCGTTATGTACGTACGTGAATTAATATTGAAGTAAGTTAAAAGTGATGCAATATTAATGTAGTCTGGAAAATTTTCACAGAGTATTTTTCTGTGAAAGTTTCCTAAGCGCAGAAGTTATTAAAAATATCCAATCAGGAAACGTGACAACTTCCTCTTAAAATTTAAAATCCCCAACACTTTCTGAAACGAAAAATACATTTAAAATGTATTTTTCATTTCAAACTTTCGTCGTTCGTATCATCGCTAAATTGCAGATTTTTATGCATTTGGTAGGTAATTTGAAACTATGAAATTCCACAGAATACATGCAATATGGAAAAATATAGAAAATATTCGAATATTCATGTGAAATAATTTCCTAGCCACTTTCTATTTTGTTTTTTTTTTTTTTGATATATCACTTATGTATGTGAAGAGAACCATAAAAAATACATAAAGAATATAATCTTTTTAAAGACACTTCGTTTTCAAGAAAATCGTGTTTGAAAATTTATCTATAGAACTCGTCCAATAGGAGAGAATAATCTACATTCTAACAGGAGAGAATAATCTACGGTGAAAAATAACTGAAAAATATGTGTACTTGATAAATTTTCAAACTCGATTCTCTCGAAAATATCTTCGACTCAGGAATAATTCTTTTCTGTTTAAAATTTATCAAGCAAGCTTGAGTTTAGCTCAGACTAAACTAAATTTTATATGAGAAAATTCTTTATTTTCGATTTATTTTTCACGTAGAATAATACCAAATAAAATAAAAACGAATGAAACTTGACATACACATAGAATGACGACAAATTGCTTTAACGAGGAAACAAAACCGGAGAATACTTGAGCCTTACGATTTACATTAGGATTCTTTATCCGAACAAAAATATTTTCGCGACCCTGGTTACAAAAGTATTTAAACTAAAAGTACAAAATTAAAACATTTGCTGATAACAACTCACAAAGAAAATTTCTTCGAAAACAATTCTTTGGATTGTTACGAAAAACACTCGTGTCAAAGACAAAGCTAAATATTATTCATACTAATTTTTTTGTTTTGCTAAAATTTCCGCGACCCATACTTTAGGATTTACGTAAACCCTGATTTACATAAATCACGGGTTTACGTAAAATACTCTGATGAAGAACGTGTTAATTGCATCCTGAAAAATACGAATTTTACGAAACAAAAAAGTCGACGAGAACGATTTTTCCGGTTCGGCGGCCGGCGATTAAGAAACAATTGAAATTGTCGAACGTTATCGGCGGCGGCGTGGAATTCATCAAATGGAAACGCAATCAAGAGGCAGACAGGAATTGCCCGGACTGGAATACCAATAACTGGCTACCAGATCTTGGCGTTGATAAGCGGCAAGTCGACGAGGTGAAATTTACTTTACGTTGATTCGAGATCGCGGCGCGTGTCCCGCGGACATAAATCGCGGCCGGTATCTCGCTGCGTGTAAACTTTAAAATCGCCGCGGGTTAACCGGCAAATCATAAATATACGATTAATCACACGATTAGTCGGCGAATCCATCGGCGCCCCGTGGAATATTCATGAATCGCGTCAACCGTGAATCGATCCGTTCATCCCGACGAGAATTCTCCCGTTATCTTCAGCATTCACTCGACTGCCGATCGTCTGAACGAACGCGCGTTCCTGTGTACTTTTCTAATGTATTCTTTCGTGTTTGCGATCTTCCACGAAAGGAACATCGAATGTTTTGTTGCGGCATGCAACGTACACTGGGTGTAGAAAATGTTCGTACGCTCGACGAAAAAAGTTGTCTAGGCTTGAAACTCTTGTAACTAATTCGTGATGAAAAATCGTACAAGAAATGTTTGATTAATTGAACTCAGAGCTGGTTAACTGGCGGCCCTTACCCCTACTTTCTTGATCGCTAGCGCCGCCCCCTTCCCCCTCCACTGCACGACGAGGAAATTTCAATGCAGTGGAGGGGATAGCGCTGGCGATCAGGAAAGTGGGGGCAAGGGTCGCCAGTCAGCCAACTTTGTTATACCATTACGAAAAAAATTTTTCAGCGTCCATAAAGACGTTTGAATTTGCAAAATTTTCAAGGAAGGAAAGTTCCTCGTCTTTCTGAAAAAAAAAAAACAAAACGACGTTTCATACTTTAAAACGAGCCTAGATAGAGTACTGTTATACAATTTTCTCTTACGAAGTTATTTCGGTATAAAATTTTGATACAGAGAGTTGGTGTGATACAGAGACGAAGATATAAAATATTCAGAAGTGGATTAATGTCTTATGTGATTATCAAAGCACGCGTAATTGATTAAGCTATCGAGCTTAGTTTGGTAGAGAATTTTATCTTTGCAAGAAAATAGAAAGCCAGAAAGAGGAGAAACGAACTTTCTAAAAATGAAAAATGATCACGTCTGAGATGTCGTGTCTCGTTAAATAGGCTTGAAAACCTGCTATAAAAATTGTATAACATCGTAATTGATCACTGTCAGCGGAAAACCATTGAGAACGTAGCAGTCGGACAGAGTAAACTTCTACGAGCGATCGTCTCTGCTCTGCACGTGTGCAAAGATAAATGGATGGGAAGAACGCGTGCAAAGGTCAGTGAATGGAAAGTCAAACTCGGAGAGATGAAAATACACGGGAAAAAGAGAGGGAAAAGAGAATTTCCTCGTTGGACAGATTAAATGATTGCTACTGCTTCGCTATGAAATACACACGTTTCATCATTTCACTGAACATTTTTTTCACAAGTGAGAGTGTTCGAAGTCACGAGTCACGAATGAAATATTAAACATGTGAAATATAAAATTCGATGATTCAAAAGTACATAGATACAGTGATAAAATATCAAAGATGTAAAGTCTAAGATTCGAAGAAGCAAGCGATACATGATCGTCGCTTAAAATTTACTTAATCGGTATGGAATTAAATGAATTCGAGTTCTTTGTCCAAAGTTCACACCGTACTGATTTATTCATTGGTCGATAAATTCATTCCCCCGAGTTTATGCCTGTATCTGTTCGTTCCGTGATTATCGGCTCGTTTAGTTTGCCTTGCAATTCGTTTGCCCACATTCTAATGTGGCCACGTATATAGGATGCACCGTTTTTTACGTGTTGTAATATTGACCCGATCGTTCGTCGATCGTTCCAACTATTTATACGGCTGTTAATTTGATCTAGCATTCACTTCCGCTCGAGTTCGTTTATCTGTTTGTCAGCCAAGCTTCACGTTCACGTATTCCGCTATTTGCAGTGTTTTCGAATTTGTTTATCCGCTAGTTTATCCAACTGATTTTTATCGAATTATCGGACACCTGTTCAGTCAGTTGTGTTCGTTCTAGTTTCCGTTAGTAGACAGGTACGGAGAATTAGAAGATTGAGATCTTTGACACGCCTGAAATGTATTTTCCATTCTGGAAAAATGATACGAAACCTCAAGAGTTAAAAATAAAGAGTTAAAAAGTAATAGCTGCGAATCAACACTTCCCGTTTCTCGCCTAAAATTTCACGATCCGTAAATTTAAATCGCTATAATTGTTTATTGGACTTCGATTACTCGGTGTGTCAGAAGTTAATTTCCGTATTTCAATCATTTCGCTCAATTAATAAGATCCCTCGTCGTTGGAAACTTTTCGTACGTTTTTAGAATTTATTTATATATTCGCTTTACTGAAGACACTATTGTCGTACTAGAAAATCTATTTCAATCCTGTTTATTTCAACGGAATTCGTGGAACTGTGTCAAGAAGTATATTTAAACAAAGACATAAATTTGTTCGATTTTCTTCTTAAAAACAATTGAACGTCTGTACGTGAGAGAATGGAAATGGAGGAGATATTGAGGCATGGAAAGGCTAAGGTTACAGTGTCTGACCAGTGATGCTGTTTACTACTTACAGGCGACGCGGATTAAATGTGTGCATAATTTTCAATTTACTTGGAACGTTGTATCACACGCGTTTAAAATACAAATATAGTAAAGTATTTATATTGTAAGTAAGAGTAATTTTGTAATAATAATTTACTGGAATATGACATTTATAATACGTAAATTCGACGCTCGATACATTGAAGATTTTGTTTCGAAGTTTTCCAAAAATTTCCAAATATGTGCCGAATCATGAATAATGTCAAATATAAGATCTAAGGGATCTAACGCTGAAATCCTTTTTCCTGAAACACAGCGTTGCTTCGTCCAGTATTCATCTTGATTAACTGAGACCAGACAGAAACATGCACTTAGATTACGTAGTATTAGTAGCATTAAATCAATGAAAAGTATATTATTAATAATTAAATTTGAAGTCGTTTCTTTCTCCTGCATTTGCTGAAGAATTTTCTCTCAATCTTCTGATTAGTCGGTCGCAAAATGGAAATTCGATGAAGTTCTCGCTGACGCGAGCTTCTTCAATTCCGGTAACATCTGCTGCTTGCAAATTTGGTCCGAATCCACTATTACTTGGAATGGATGAAAGACCGAGTTCAAGACTAATTGGGTCGAATCTTAATTCAGTCTTGATTAAAGTACGTCGTTACCATGTCGTTCGTTAAAAATTATTCTCGATAGAGCCTATGTAAAAAGTTACAGTAACATTTATTGCAACCTTCATGGTAAATCTTTTAAATTTTCAATGATTCGAAGATTCAAAAGTTTAAGATTCAAAGATTCAAAGGCTCAAAGGTTCAAAGATTCGAAAATTTAAAAATTCAAAGATTCAAAAGTTTAAAGATTCAAGAGTACAAAGCTGCAAAGATAAAACATGAAAGATGTAAAATCTAGGCTCCGAGGATTCGAAAGTTTGTAGATTCAAAGACTGGAAGACACGAAGATTCCGAAACATAAAAATTCAAAAATAAACGAAGACGCAAAGGTGCGCAAAATCAAATGTTCAAAAATCCGAGGGTCCAACTGTTTAAACTTTTCAAGTGTCAAACGTTCGAATGTTCAGAGATTGAGACGTTCGAACATTCGAACACTCTGTTCGCAAGATTAAAACGCTCGTTATCTCGAAGAACATTTCCCGCCGTAAAAGTAAATAAAGAGAGTCCCATCCGGGATCGTAACTTTCGATCGCAGAAAACGGTCCGCGTGGCAAGCTTCCAAAAGTTTCGTAATTCCCTTAGCTAACATCTCTCGTGGAAACTAGCCTCGGCAATGCACGTTTTCTTCGACTCTCTCTCTCTCTCTCTCTCTCTTCGTGACATAGAATCTCCTCGAAGCGGAAAATCGGATGACCGGGCGATCGTTCGCGATTTCATAACTTCCTTCGTCGGGTTGCAACGGGTCGTCGTTCGTGTTCGGCAATATGTCAGCCCTGTCCGATCGATAGATCCGACGGAATTGACTGGTGCACGCCGGGGAAGTTGCCCGGTTTGCGGAAGTGACGAGGACAATCTGGCCGAGATTCTGCCCGATGAAACGCATTCAGGCGGATTGATTTGCCGCGCTGCTAAACCCAAGTCAACGGGACACACTCTAATAGATCAGTCGTATGGCATAAGCGGCCGTGTTGCCTGACGCGACATCAATTAATCCGATCGTTGATCCCCTTAAAAAAAAAAAAAAGAAAACAATCGATCGCTCCTTGATGCGAACAGTGACCAAAATTTGGAAATTTTATTCTTTCGGAAATGTCTGTCTTTTAACAAAGATGTAACAACGAAGTGAAGTATCAGCAAACTGTGCCATACACGATTGACGAATTGTGTTATTCACGGTTGGCTATTTTTCAAGATGCGTACGTCGTTTCGCCATTACATGTTTAAATACGTGATCACATTTAAAAACATAACACTTCTTTGTGTTATATTTCGTACAACGCATTAATTTTTTGATTTTAAGAGAATAATCATTTCTATATCGAATGTGTTTACTTCTTTGTGCCATATTTTGCATAACGAATTAATTTCTTATCTTAGGAGAATAATCGTTTCTATTTCGAATTTATTTCCTTCATGTGCGAAGTATTTAAAATAGAGCCAGCTCACTGGCGGCCCGCGAACCTCTCCTTTCCTCTACTTTCCCCCTCTACTGCACGAAATTTTAACGTAGTGGAGAGATCGATGCAGTTGGAGGGGATAGCGCTAGCGAAATCGCGGCAAGTAGGGGCAAAGTAGGGGCAAAGATCCATGGGCCGCCAGTTAGCCAGCTCTGATTTAAAAGGTTCAATATTTCAACCTCTTGCGCTGGAATGACGCACAATTTTTCGTCTCAAAATTGCAATATTTCCTCAGTTTTAAATATATTTAAGATTAAAATAGGCAAAACAAACAATAAATTTATTACTTCTCAATAATTTCTATCTAGTGTCCGAGTTCAACGACGAGCTCAAAAAGAAAGCGATGAATTATTGTATACGGGTTGGTCACTCGTTATGGTCCGCAATCAGCCAGCGCAATTGGTTCAGGTACACGTATTCAGTTTAAAAATGTCTACCATATACAAACAACATATCTACTTCATCACAATTGCTTAAACAACACTATAGCCATATATTAAACAATACGTCTGAAACGCGAAATATGTTCGAGCTAGACTTCTAAAGCTCTAAATACCACTTTTTCAAAACCTTCTTCGGCAAAAACCAACGTCCAAACGTGTTCCGCAACATGGTATCTCGCCCGTTTGCTCATTTCCTCAAGTAAGAAAGACTCGACCACGTTGGATCGTTCGTGATTGAGTGACGTGGAGAAGTGTTCAGTGAAGACAAAGTGAACCGAGGAGAGGAAACTCGGTATTGGCGGGCGTCGAAAGCTCGACCCAGAAAGAGGAAACGGGCGGACTGTCGGACCCGACGGCGGGGCACAGTCGGACGCGAAACACTAGAGCAATAAAAGCGACAATGCTAGCTTTCACGAAGACAACGGCGTGAGAACGGTTACACGTATTCGCACGCGTCTCCTCGCCGATGTTCCCGTTTTCTTTCTCCCCCTCCCCTCGCCGCGATAAATCGCGAAAACCGGTGATCACTTCTCTCTCTCTCTTTCTCTCTCGCACTCTGTCTCTGTCTCTCCCTACCGACGAAATACTCCGGTTTCAAACGCTTTTAAGTGCTTTCCGCTGTTGCCTCTGAACTATCGAAAATCTAGCCAGCGTTGTATCCATCTCGGATCTCCACCTCTGATCCCAGGCGTCCGCCGGAATTCCTTCGCAGGGGAGAAGAGGCGAGCAAGCTCCCCTCTCCTCACTCTCTCTTTCTCTTTCTCTCGAGAAAGCATCGACGAGAGAACGACGGGCGAAAACGTGGTCGCGAGTCTCGCTGTTTTATTTGACGGTATATATAGGAGTTATTACGCTCGAGATCAAAGTGGAAGCCGCGCGTTCAACCAGGTTCCCGGGAGGATGGGAGGGTGGCAGCGACAGCCTCGTCTCGCTTGTAAATATCCTCTTCGGTTCTTTGGCTCGTTTAAGGTTTTTCCAGGCGATGATACTTGCGCGTGTTTGTTCCTTTCATGCGCTCGTTGCACTTTTTTTCCCTCCCCCCCTTTTTTTTTTTTTCTTTCGTCTTCTTCTTCTTGGAGAGCGGCGCAGAGGTAATGGAATGTTTGTTTGAAGAGTGATGGAGGGTCGAGCGATGATCGATAAAACGAGGCAGTTGAGCATTTTGTCAGACAGATTCTATTTTTAGGACGCGATGAAGTTTATTCAAATCGAAATCACGATGCGCGGTGGTGCGGATTGATTGAGATTGAATTGGCGGGAGGGGGATGGGATTATTTCGTTAGTTTCGCGGCATCAGAGTCTGTTTTCGAAGTATAATAAAGTTCGTTTGCAGCGAGATTGAGAGACGCCGTGGAGCGAGAAGTTGAGAGATTGTTAAGTATGAGGGAATTGACTTCCGACTTCTGTCTCCTCCTTTGAGTCACGATACTCACACTTTCTCTGTGTCTGAATATCATTGTGCTTCGACAGATGGATGCATGATTGATAGTGTCTGTTATTTGCGTTGGAAAGTAGAAGTAAGTCTGAGATTCGCAAGAAGTACGAAGTTATGGAAGATAGTTACAAATTCATGGATGATTTCTTATTCTAATAAGTGTGCCTCTGATCTCGTTTGGACTTCAAATAAAACGGGAAAAGAAACGCAACTAAACTGCTGCTGTCACGTTACAAATATAGTCAGTTGATACTGTTGTATTAAAATTAAAAAAAAATATATATATATGTATATAAAATACAACGAAGGATTGATACAATTAATGTTGCACAATAAATGTTTAGAAGATAATTTTACATTGCCATTATGCAAGATTTTTACATTTAAAATTTGTCTATGGATGAAATTATATACCATAATTTATATAATATTATATAATATTATATAATATTAAATAAATATAATTATTATGATATTATATAATATTAATAATATTACATAATAATTATATAATAATATATAATTATATATAAAAAGTAATAAACTATTATATAATTATATATTATATATAGTAATATTTTACCTATTAATGAGATATTATTTATTGAAAGTTCATTATTACTGGTTCGAATTATTAAATATTCCATCCAATTTAATATGCTCTACGTTGTTATATTCTTCTATCCAAATTAGAATCCTATTTTATCGTCTCGTCAATCTCGTCATTTATCCAAAATCCTCGTGAAATAAAAATTAATATCAAAAATTCACAGCAAAATTTATCGCACGAAATTTCGAGTTTCACGTTCTGGAAGTAAAACCAGAATGATTCTCGGCGATTCAGTTGCGTGAGGCCAGCCATAAACGAGATCTGCTGTCGAGTAATAGCCGAGTGACCAAAAAAATCTACGTGCTGTGAAAGAGGCGTCGTAACTCAACCTCGACGTCGACGATTTCGTTCCTGTAACTGTTTCAGCTTAACAAGCGAGGACGACGATTGGACATGACGTCGGATCGCAGGTACGAAGAACGTGCATACGTGTTGCACGATGATCCACTGGCACGTCTCCAACTTCCCTCGTGTCGTTTTTACCGGCCGTAATTGAAAGTTTGCTTCGAACGACTGCCGAGCGGAAAGTTCGAATTTTCTGCGACGAAAGTTTGTGGTCGCAGTTCATCACGTGATCTGACGATTTATAATAGCGCGAGGTTTCCACCCTTTTCGTTTGGTCCCGTAACTTGTTGTTCGTTAAACGTTGTCGCACATCGGTCATCCTCAATTTTTAACGAACAATTTTCTAATTAGATCGCGAAATAAAGCACCTGAATCTGAGTGTTTCGTCTGTGTTACGATTGTTTTTGTCTCGTCTCGAGAGCATCTCGATGTAACAGTTTAACAGTTATTATTAGTAATGTCGTTTTCTTCAAATTTAACAAACATTGCCATCTAGTGACGATAATTAAAAAGAAAAAAGTAATTTGGATGAAATAAAAGTTTGTACAGTGTCAATACGACTTACTTATAGATACTTCTATCAAGTTGACTTTCCGATTAGGTTGCGAGATAAAATATTAATGATATGTATAAAATATGAGTATGTACGATTATTTCCATGTCATTTCTGAAGCTTACTAAGATAATGTAATTTACCGGCTGTTATGTTAGATCGTGAAATAAGATATTAACAGTACGTAGAATCTGAGTGATTATTTTTGTCTAGTTTCGAGAGCATTTCATTTTTGTCTTTTTCGAGAGCAGATACGTAGAATCTGAGTGATTATTTTTGTCTAGTTTCGAGAGCATTTCATTTTTGTCTTTTTCGAGAGCAGATACGTCGAATCTGAGTGATTATTTTTGTCTAGTTTCGAGAGCATTTTATTTTTGTCTTTTTCGAGAGCAGAGAGTGTAATAATTTAGCAATTATTGATACGATTAGTTCCATGTTGTTTCCAGAGTTTCCAACTGTTATATTACAGATTGATTTTTTAATTAGATCGCGAATTAGAGTGTTAATCTGAATGCTTCAAGCTACGATTGTTTTCACTTCGTTTCGAAAGTCTTCTCATACATAATAATGGAAATAAATTATTTACGTCGATGAGAAAGTTCGCCAGATTTTTACATACTCAGCTTTATTTAAAAAATTTTTCAATAATGACAGATAGAAAATTCCGTTAGTAAATTATTATTACAAAGAACTGAATAACAAAACTATCAATACATTCAAAAAGCACAAACGATGAAACTTTCTGATCAATCTAATAAAAATATTAGATTGAGTCAGCACGCGATAAATCGTAGATTATTATACAATAGATTTTCATAGGATAGATAGATAACCAGTCGAATTGATAATTTATTAGAATGTAAATAATTTATATAAAATTCTGCTAGTAGCATTACGTGTAATAGTTCCATCACGCAAGAGAACCTGAAGCCTATCGATTGTACGATCCTAATTTCATATCTAGTGGCCGTAATCATATCGAATAGAAGGCGACCAAGCAGATTGTCGGATGTTAGGCGACGAGATTTCCACGAAAGATTTAGCATTCAAAATTCCAAAATGCCACAATAGAACTTTGAGGCTTTGCACTTTCAGTGGTGAAGCGGATTCGAAACACGAGTTCAACGTTAGAAAACATCTGCCACGATTTCCATGGAACAGCTAGACAAAAACTGATCAGAAACGTGATAATAAATAACGAGACGATAGAATAATTATTACGTTCTATTTTCTTCTTTTTTTTTTTTTTTTGTTTTTGTAACTAACAGAACGCGATAGAGCTTAAGCAAGCCTGTTAATTAGTATCTCACGTTCGGAAATGCGCTCAGTTTTTATCGTCGAACGAATCAATCGACGTGCACCGGGAGAGCTCACCGTCCAATTAACTTTTTGTTACCGAATGTAATTGCGTAACTAGGAGGTGAAGAGAAATGAGAAAAAACTGGACTAGTCGAAAGTACCGACCTTCGTGTTTCAGTAAGTAAAACGAGTTACAAAACCACCGCCGTAATCTCCAGCGGCGAAAGCAGTTTCTCAGTCGACGAGCTAATCCTTCGGTGGTATCGCTGGGTCATGAATGACTATAGACACCACGATTGGGATTACTGGTAAAATTGAATTGACCCATCGAGGATCAAGCCAGAGTTTGTCGTAACGTTAATTATAAATAAAATATTAGGTAGGCCATAAGTAACGTCGTTTTTTGTTTCAAATTTAATAAATATTTCGTTAATATTTTACTTCGAAATCATCCGCATTTTACAAAAAGGGATTCACAGTAATTTTCACTGGAAAAATACTCGTGCCGACGACACAGACAACACAAGTGAAACGAAAGTCTACGACATTTAATATGTACCAAATGCTCACGTGACAAATTAAAAAAAAAAAAAAAAAAAACAAAAACAAAAAGGGAATAGAAAGTTTGTCAGAGAGATGAACGAAGATTGCCAACGATGGAAATTATACCGTAGATCACTGTGTTAACTCTTAAATAAAATCAAATTTCTTACAGTATCAGAGAAACAATATTTCTTATGGCTACATGATACTTGGAATTCAAGTTTCTTTAAATTTTACAATTTATCAAAAAGTATTACTATTTATCAAAAAGTATTAAGTATTGGAAAATATTAAACATTTCTTCCCATATTGAGAGAGAGAGAGAGAGAGAGAGAAAAGAACGAATTTAACTATATAAATTGATCGAAAAGATTGTTAAATTTTCAGTGAAATGAAAAAAATCTAAAAATCTAAGCTGAATCAAAAAATTCCGCTTGGAAGTTGAATGAAAATTTTCAAATCAATCTCTATAGTTAAATTGACCTAGAAATTTCGAGATTAAGCTGAATAAGTTGTTTTTAACGACGCCGATTAAGGGTTGATAATCAAAGAGAGCGATTAAATTGTCAGGCCACTTTCCACTGGGGATCGTAAACTTCATTCGCTGCCTGGCTGCACGCAAATACCGCAGTATGATGATGGATTACACGAGCGTCGAGGATTTTTTAAAATATCGGCGAGCGGAGTATCTGCGCGGTGCGAACTGTCACATAAAAATAATCGTTTGCTCGTGGAAAATGAACTCTCACAGGGGAATAATACGCTTTCGAAAGGAGTAGAGTTTCGAGGAATAGAGACGAAGCGCTTTCCTCGTTCCGTGCGTTTTATTGTTCTTTCGTCGTAATAAAAGTTTCACACCTTCCCGTCGAGGTGAATTAGGATGGATGAATTCTTCTCTAGAGCGTTTCCAAGCGGCAACCTTGACCTCGCGAGTTCTCCGTTTCACTTATCAATTAGGTCCACGCGAGTCGGATTTACACGCAAAGTTGGCAGGTTAATTTCGTTCGGGCGAATTTCAACTCTTCTCGCAGGCTTTTAAAATTGAAATTTTAACAGCTGCGAAATGAGAACTTTTATCCCGGTTTGACCCCCTCTTTTTCGCGATGACAATTTACGAACTGGCCGAGTGTCGACGAGACACAAATTAAATTCCACGCACTCTTCAAACTTTTAATTGAAATTTTCAAAGTCGCGAAGTCGTTTGAAATGCTGTCGTGCAACAGTTTACTAACTGGCACTATTAACAAGTCGACGTGCCAGTCAATTCTCGCCACGCTGTTTTCAAGTTTTTAATTTCAATTTCAAATATCGAGATATTTAGTTCGAGTATTTGTCTCTGGATCCACAATAATTTGCTGGGATTATTAATTATAGTAAGTCGATAAGGTACAAGTTGAATCTTTTTTACAAAATTAACACATTATTGATAACAAAAATAATATTATTAAATAATAAAAACGTTTTGATAAAAAGTATTATTTAAATCTGCACGTCTGATTCTATAAATAGAAATTATGGAAGAAATAAATGTTACCAAGTGAATAAATAATAAAATTTTACAATCTAAAATCAAAAGTATATTTATTTTTATTGAATTCAGTCTAACGATACTTCATTCTAAAATTACTTCGTAATTAAAAAATTAAGAAATATGTTCTTAAAAATATTGTATTTAAACTTATAAAAAGTAATATAACTTTAAAGATTAATATTTTTTTATTTTTCGTATGCTCGTTCATTAAGTAGGTTAATAGGATATTCCGGGCTAGGTTCGATATCGATGATACCAAAGTTACAGCTTCGAATCCCGCCAAAATTTCCCGCTGCTGCAGAATTTCATTAACGATATTAGTCTAATTGGCCGAGATGGTTCTAATGATGCTCTTCCAGCTACATGTTATGCCATTGATTAAATAATATTACCACAAGCAGAATGTGTTAATAATATTGTCGGGACGCGACTTTAAGACGAGTTTACATAAGGGCCACTTCACGTGCGACCACGAGCATGCTCGCCGAGCGTATTTTGGATCTACCTGGAAGAGCAACTTAATTAAAAAACTTTTGACATTTTGCTGCGTCCATAGGTATTTTAAACGTAACATTATTCCTCGTGATTAAATATAATATACATTGTATTTAATTTACGATTGATTCAGGGAACCATAGGTTCAACAATTAATCAGAAACCTGATATTCGAATAATTTCAACAATCGTATAATAAATAAAATGTAATGACAATAATAATTTCCCAGTGAAATATAATTCAATCAGTGGGAAATTCGTTGTTTGAACAATTTCGTGTAATTACACAAGAGGCAATAACAACTGCAACGATAATCAGAATAATAATAAATAAACGTAATAATGGTACGTAATAATTTCAATAATGTAATGTCCATCATGTAAGATCACAAAGTGTAATCCAAGTGCGTACGCGTAATTCCCTTTATGTCTGTGGAGAGAGTACGTTGCAACAGTTGTT
The DNA here is from genome assembly GCF_011392965.1 of Frieseomelitta varia. Lineage (NCBI taxonomy): Eukaryota > Metazoa > Arthropoda > Insecta > Hymenoptera > Apidae > Frieseomelitta > Frieseomelitta varia. The sequence continues at coordinate 492,683 of NW_025110521.1, read as the reverse complement.
CGAAAACGTAATCCAGAGCGTTTTACTTATTAAATCTCACTTTTGATCATTCACCGAGACATCTCCCTTTAATATCCCTTCCAGCTTTATTCTGGCAAAGTCGAGCACAGATCTGACGCGCAGATGTACACGGTGGTACATGACAGCGTTTTTTTCGAAAAGCGTGATCCGTGAAACGAAACGCTGCGCAATCAGATGAAACAACCGGAGGAAACAACGCGGTGTGTTACAACGATTTTAAACGAGGACCATCGATAAAGAAAAAAAAAAAAAAAAAGGGAAACACCTATAAGTCAAATTTTTCAAAGAGGAGCAATTTAAAAGCTTTCCTATTTAATTTTACTATTAAATACGGTCATTGATGATACTAGTTATACAGATTGGTTAAATTATTGTTTTGACACAAAGAAAGTTGGAGAATACATTGACTATGCACTATAAATTCGAAGATACAAGCATTTTGGAAATTTATAATAAATAATGTTAAACTTACATGGTATATTATGCAATTCAATGTTTTCTTTCAAATGGTACAACAGATAGAGAAATTAATAAGAATGATAATGAAATTTTTTATTACTTTTTTACTATCGTATCGTAGAAAAATCTTTACTTTATTGTAAAAGTTGGCCCGCCAGAAGATCTTATTAATAAAAGAATTAGCGTTGAGAGAATCCTACGACGTGTAGCAATTTTTTCGCGAGTGGAAAATTTCAAGATCGTCTTCAAATCTTACTAAATCAATTCCTAGACAATAAGTGCTGGAATACAACTTGCTCGACCATCAAGCGAAATAAAGGTAAAAGTATCAACAAAACTCGCGTGATATTTCACGATATTAATTCTCCAGTGAAAGGAGGGAAATATTTCGTGCATTTAATAATTCATTAAACGTAATTACGTCAACGACCGGCTACTTACAGTCAGCCTTTTACTATTTTCTCAAGACTTCTTTCTTACGAAGCCCATTCCTTTTTACGGTCCTTTCTTTACGTTCGTTTGACAGGACCAGGTTTTTCGGTGGAAATCTAGGACGACCGGACCTAGGTTCACCCCATTTCACTGATTGCTATTCAAACTTCCGGTTGCTGCGACGCGACTTTCCCAACCACCGTGCCATAAACTCACGTTTCTACGTCCCTGTTGAGGCCTCGGTTGGGCCTTTGCGTTAGATGATCGCGACGGGAAGAAACGAGGATGATGAAAAGAGGATTTCGTCCGTTACGCACGTTATGACGCAGAGAGATATTTCTTTTTACTGCTCGGTTAAATTTCAACGGCCGATTCTTCTCGCTTTAGCGGTCTAGCTGAAGCTTTACCTTTTTCGTATTGAAACCAGCGGCGATTGAATGCGATTTTGGTGACAAAGATGGAAATGAAAAAAATTGGAGAAACACACAGTGAAAGGGAAAGTAGGGTAAAGCCTAGTGTATTTAGCTTCATAACAATAGATCGGGTGGTGAAAAAAAAAAAAATTCGCGCCAGCCTAAATCTCTTAATTGGACTTTATACAATGAGAGAATGATCAAAGTTTTTGAAGAAAAATGGTTCGGCTCATGGAAAAATAAAATTTTCTGAAAGTATGAGAAAACCTGGTTTTGCCCCATAGTGAATAAGTGAAACCGAATACTTATTAAAAGGCATAAACTGCAACATAGTTATAAAATTTTTATTTTTATTAGTTAGAAAATAGTGAAAATAGTTTCTAACAATTTTAGTAAATATAAAGGTATTAGTTGGTCTGACTTATAAAAAATTATGTTAATTATTACTGGTTTAGGAACTTTTACTGTATTTGTAAAAAATTTGAACTACTCCAACACACGATATATATACATATATCTTATAATTAACGAAAGAAGATTGTCGATGATTTATAAATATAACTTCGTAAAAAGAAAAAGATCGTATAATGATCCACTTGGTCTCATTTTAAAGCTTGAAGCTTCTAGTTTCGATAACCGCGAGTTCGTTCGTTTTAAAGATAACTTTACATCATGTTACGAGTGGAAAAAATGAGAAAAATGATTTACTTTCCTAACTAAATCCATCATGGTCTCTTAAACGTTGAAACGTTCTCTTCGAAACTCACTGCACAATTTTCTTTTCACCAACGTAATCTTAGAACTTCTTGAGTTTTTGTCCCGATACTCAACATTATAATATGATGAAAAAACAAGAATCGTACAATAAATTTCAAAGAGTCGTTGTAAAAGAGAGAACATTTCAATCTTCAAGACCATCATCAAGAACACAGTCATGAAAAACTTTCTTGTAATACCTTTGCGCACGTTTGAATTCTCACAATTTTCGAGAAGAAAAAAAGTATCCTCACTTTTTTTTTTTTTATCCGCCGATGCAGAATCGCCTCTGAAAAGAAACGAGCTCGCGAGTGTCGAAGTAGAGACTTCACACGCTTCGAAATGAGATCAAGCGGATCGTTATACGATCTTTTTTCCCCGAATTTTCACATATCAGTTTCAATTATCGTCAATTTCTCGTTGTCAATTTGTGCTTTTCATACGTATAATCAAGGCTCAACGTTAACTTATGTTCGCATAAACGAAAAGTTCTACCTTGTCTGTACAAACATAGCCCAATTCCTTGTTTAAACAATAGCGTTTCGAGCGAAAGCAGCGAGCAGCGACGTTGGTTCAAATCTGAGTTATCCGTTGTCAAATTTATATCGAGCGCGATATCGTCTGGCAAAACGCGTAATCGCGGTCGCGCTTCACTCGTGGAAAGTATGTCGTGACTCCCAGCGACTGACATCGAGCGAACAAATTCAGGTTGCCTGTCGCGCGTTACTGAAATTTCAACCATTTTCCTGAAGCTCGCGGAATTCACAGGAAAAGCACTCGATCTGTGCGATACACTTGCGGACGTATGTATAGTGACATTCTCAAAAATATCTTCCCGGCGCATGAATGTTACGTGCGTAACACATTACGAATGCTTTGGTACTTCTTTACGTTTCAGCAATGCGAACTGTATCGCGATTCTTCGAATTTTTCAATCATTTTGAGGAAATTTACAAAGTTAATAATGATTAAAATGAATATATTGTAGATATTAAAAATTATATGTTTCGCACGAAAGCATAAAAATTTTTTTAACAATTTCAACACTAGAACTACCGACGATAAAGTTTAATATTTATGGCAAAGAAATTCAAGCGCAAAGCATGATACAAGAGAAAGTTAACAATGCAACAAAGGATACAAGCTTCTATTAATATATTTTATTAAAAGTTACTCGACTGTAAAATACACTGCTATAGATATGTAAAATTTTCCACAGAAAACAATTTCAACGCTAGAACTACCGACGATAAAGTATAATATTTATGGCAAAGAAATTCAAGCGCAAAGCATTATACAAGAAAAAGTTAACAATGCAACAAAGGATACAAGCTTCTATCAATATAATATTTTATTAAAAGTCACTCGACTGTAAAATACACTGCTATAGATATGTAAAATTTTCCACAGAAAACAATTTCAACGCTAGAACTACCGACGATAAAGTATAATATTTATGGCAAAGAAATTCATGCGCAAAGCATTATACAAGAAAAAGTTAACAATGCAACAAAGGATACAAGCTTCTATCAATATAATATTTTATTAAAAGTCACTCGACTGTAAAATACACTGCTATAGATATGTAAAATTTTCCACAGAAAACAATTTCAACGCTAGAACTACCGACGATAAAGTATAATATTTATGGCAAAGAAATTCAAGCGCAAAGCATGATACAAGAGAAAGTTAACAATGCAACAGAGGATACAAGCTTCTATTAATATATTTTATTAAAAGTCACTCGACTATAAAATAACAGCTATAGATATGTAAAATTTTATAGATATAGAAAATTATAAATTAGTCATTTTTACTAATTTTTGGTAGTTCTGGTGTTGAATTCACATTAACAAAATGTGATTGTACATTTTACCTGCAACTTTTAAGTATTTCATTGTAAACAATCTTCATAACAATCGTCGACTGTTGTAAAGAGTTTAAAAAAAAATAGTGTGATCGTTCGACTGAGAATCAGAATTTAAAATTATGCAAAGAAGAGAAACAGAATACACGAAATATAAAATAAATGATAATTCGAGCAAGTAAAAAAGAGATCCGTATTCGTAAAAATATCCGTTCAAATATACGTACAATAGCAATCTCTTTCGCGAATCAAAAAAAAAAAAAATCTTCTTCCTCGTAATATCTTTTTTTTTCCCCCTCTTTCGTTAACCGAAGCGAAAAGAACGACTGTCACCGACAAAGGAAAATGTTCTCCGGCCATTTATTGACCCTGTTGGCCACGGTTACAGACGTGATTAATCATCGAGCTTTAGCGGAACCGAGGCAATGGTCCTGGCGGTCGACATGAGGGCACCCTTACCACCAGAAGCGCTCCAAGTAAACCGGCGTCGTCCACGATCGTTTCGCTTGTTGATTTTTCCTCTATACGTAGCTTCGTGTTCGGTCATATCGTTCGTGGCCGCACGACGAAGACATCTTCGCGAACAGAGTCGAGTATTTCTGTTCGACTTCTATCGAAGTAAAGTCCGTGGTTCGAGCAGTTGCCAATTTGAGCGCGCAGGTACGGCCTAATTCACTATTTTCCTCTCGACGTCGTAATTGTTCCATCGGTAAAGATACTGTTTCTCAATAAAGAAAACACGCGAGGAAACAAAGGTAAAGAGAGTAGAGTTTCTGAGAAGGTCGTGACATGTTTCGAGGAGAGGAAATTTTATCTCTTCTGTCGGGTTTTAAATCTTGTTAGAGTCGACACGCTGATATTTTGGCATTAAATCGTTCTCCGTCGGACACTGACATTCCTGCGAAAAGACTGAGGAAAGATTTCAGGGTCTCGAATGGATTATTTACCGGGTGAAATCCCATTATGAATAAAAATTTAGTACGAACGAAATATTATTTTGCAAAAATCTAGACACGCGGTCGAAAGAATTAGAATCAGCTAAAAAGACTTACTAAAAATCATATCATAGAGAATATTAAATAGTTTTCGACTCGCGAACTGTTATAATACAATTTTACACGTTCGCATTCATAAAATTTTCGTAGCTCGTAATTTGCTTAATGATAGTTCCGACACTGTGTTCAAAATTAAAGATTCGAAAGTTACTATGTTTTATCACATAAAAAAAAATATATATATAATTTAAATATACGAAGGAAGTGTTCGACGACGTTCGATTCAAATTTCGTCGAACGATCGATGCAGAACCAACAGCGGATTCACGTTCTAATGAATTTCGATCAAACGCGCGACTTTGTTCCCACATTTCTGTTTTAACAACCTATTTGTCTACGCGCGAGTATTGTTACTCGCGAGAGCAATCAGCGAGTCTGGAATTTTATTCCACGAGATTCGTTAAAGATTATCTTGGAGAGAAAGCGAACACGTGAATTCGAGTGAAATATCACACCTCAGGGATGATATGATAAAATTAGAACGTGCTCGTGCTATTGATCGTCGTGAAACGCTTCGGTTTTCTCGTGAAAATCAGTTCGTATAACAATTCAGAATAGTTTGCAGCCTGATATTTTTTTGTCTGTGATGCAGTTTCTGTCGATATCTGTGATTTTATTCTGTATTCGGCTGCGTTGAAATTCTCGTTCGGTCGGTTTCGAAGGGAGGAATGAACTATTTGCATAAATAATTTCACACGATGAGTTGACGATGAATAATTACAATTTTGATCGATATTCGAATATTATACGTGGTTGGAGAAAAGTATGATGATCATCGTGTAGAAAAAGAAAATTTCTGGAGAAAGTATTGTCGAATTGATCTAAAACGATTTTTGTGTTATTCATTGTTTACTTGTAAATATTTCTATTGAACGTTTCAGCTTTACTATTATTATTACCATTGTAATTGTATCGTTATTGGCGATAAGTTTGCTGACGAGATTACTGTCTCCACTCAAAATTTTTACGAGAGCATATATCAATTTCAACGATACGTAGTATAGTACGAAAAAAAATATTTGACACGTTGTTTCGTTATTCGTCCATATCGGAGGGATGAAAATGGGGTGAAGCGTAAAAAAAAGTAGGGTTTGAAAACATTTTCTAGTCGTCCTTCCAAAAGCACGAAAATATATCAGAAAGCTTTTACTTTAAATTTAACACTTCAAAATTGCCGGCAAATAACTCGGTAATATAAATTTTTATTTTTTTTCAATTTTCAAGTATCAACTAAATAAAAAAATTTCACTGTCTTTGCGCAGTTTTCTTGCTAAAGGTTAAACAATTTTCATACAAATTCATGGATTTCGAGAAAGTTAGTGTAAAATTATATAGTTTTCATTAAATTTATTAAAATCTCGATCAGTACCAAAACATTGTCATCAGAATGTTTGATTAAAATTTTGATTGGCACTAAATGATCACCACTTTCACGAAAACAACTGTTTTATTACTGCAATTTCTGTTACCATTGTGCTACTATCACGATATTCCATTTCGATATACTATCGCCGACGATATGTCACTTTCGCCATTGCTTCTCCATTCGTTTTCAATGGGATCAACCTTTACACCCTATTAATTCCTTGAATCGAATCCGATAATGACGCGCGAATGAATTTTCCAGTAGCCTGGCCGTAGTTTCGAGCGACAGTGACCTGTCAAGCGAAACTCACTCTCTTCAACGTTTAATCTTTGTCGAGCCAGCCGACGTCCCACACCCGACAGATTATATCAATGAACGAAGATTACAGTCATCGTGCTTGGCTGACCATTAAACACTTCGTTAACTCCCTAACGATTCAGTGTGCACGCCGAGGAGCGACTGCAAACAAAGAAACATCGTGCAGAGCTCAGAGAACAGATTTATCACGATTAAATTTAGAAATTTAGACCCTCGAAAGTTGAAAGAGTTGGAAGTTACGAAATTTAGAAGATTTCATTCGTTAAAGAGAGAGATATCTTCTGGTAAATTTCTGGAAAACTGTTGCCAAACTTTGTTGATTTAAATAGGTCTGCGATATTAACACATCTTTTTTCAATGAATGAAATAAACTCTCGAAACTTTTATTAATTCAACTTCCAAACGAATGGAAAAGGAAATCACGTTTACAAATGAAGCAGTTTAGTTTATCATCCGTTTTATTCCTCGAACATTCCTCTCCGTATCGCAAATTTAAATGACCCGGTTACAATTTTACGAAGAATACAGAATTTCGTATTTTCGCTCCCGAATGTGGCATTGTTCTTTCATCGAACGGAAAGCTGCTTCGTTACGTTTGCATAATGCACGAAAATAAGAATTTGCCAATTTTCTGCGGACGAATGCAAACGAAAAGTTTATTGTCTGTCTACGTTGGCTCGGCGAGTTTCTTTTCATTTGTTACATCTCGTCTCTTTCGTTCTCAGTCGCGAAATTTCACGTTCGTCGGATTACGGTATTTTATACGCACGCGTTGGAACGCGTTTCGAATTCTTGCGATTTCCATCGTTGGCTCACGCGATATCTCGGGAATACCACGATGAACGGAACTGAAACCAGCGACTGGCTGAACCGATTGAACCGATTCGGTTGGATATTATGCATACAGGAAGTTCAATCTCCTGCGCATTCTATTTTCCATTGGTGTGTATTAGTCGCAAATTTATGCGCGTCTGCTCTGCTGTTGTCCACGCGTAAATTGTCAAGTATGATAGCAGTTTACAGGAAATATTGAAACACTTGGAGACGTATTGTAAATGTTTCCTTTCCGTACGACGAAGTACAATTGCAAACGTTCATTTATTTTCATTATTTTATGTACACCGATTCGACAGATTCGATTCGTATTAAATTCGTTGATTAATTTCAGTCAATTTCAACGAGCAATTTAAGTTCGATCAATTGAGCGAAGCAGTATTTCTTCAAGAAAGTAAGATGAAACAATCTGCAGTTGCTTCGGACAATTAAGAGTTTCACTCTGAAATGATTTACCAGTTTATTGATCTACCGAGGTTCAAAGAGTCGAGCTTTTGTAATAATCAACATTTTCCGCGACACGATCGCACTTTATTCTCAGAAGCAGACTCTCGTCAAAAATTCTGTCGTGAAAACCTCTGCCTTCGTGCTTTCGTTCTTCAAAAGATCTAAGTAGATAACATCCATGTGAAAATTACTCGCGATAAAAAATCATGGACTTATTCGTACACTTGTATCTTTAGAAATTCATCACTGGACTGCGGATTTCTCTGAATATTTAAATTTTTAGCCAAGGAGATATAAGCTAAACGGAACTTTGTTTTAAATTTCCGTATTACTTAAATTGATGTATTTCCAATGCATAGATAGATTGCATCGAACTGCATATTTCAATTACGCCAAGTGCGTAAAAATCTGCTCGCAGCACTTGAAGAACAAGAATTAAATTAAAGAATAGTTACAAAATTAAATTAAAGAGTATCCAAATTCTCATTGACTCGCGTAACATTTGCCCAGAATTTTTTTCCTTTTTTTCCTCGACTCACAGTCAACATCAGAAGAATTAAATTAAAGAATATCCAAATTATTAATATCCTTCTCTGAACAAACAATAATTTACGCTAACGATTCGCGTGATATTTGTCCAGAATTTTTTTCTTTTTTTCAACGATGACACTACGAGGCTCAGCCAACCACAACGAACGATGACATCGGCCAAACACAGAATGCCTTTCGTTACCTAACTCACGGTTTCGGCCGTAACGCGGCTGTCGCTCGAAGCCTCGACTTTAACTACTGCCAGTTACTACGGCCGACCATGCGCAGGTATATCGCGCTTTAATTAACAAAAGTTTCGCCATTCGTTCGCACTTGGCCAACGCTCGTTAACAACGCAGACCAGGTTAAACATCGTATTATATTCGGCTAATCTCTTATTTGATCTCCACGTTGATGATACGGCGGATTCTGTTGAAGGCGGTGCAGCCATGGCGTTGGCTAATGCTTCGGCCACTCGTACGCTGTAATCGAGCAAAGGGACTAACGCGAAACTGTCGCAAGAAGTGAGTCAGTTTATTGCACGGCGGACGTTTGTTCTCTCGCAACGTTTCAGAGCTTGCCTGCAGTTTCGTGGTAATTCGTGGAATTTTTCATCCGAGAGAAATTGTAATTAGAAAATGACACATTGCAAGTGGGAAGAAAAGTAATGAGAAGGGTGACGGGAAGAAAAATTGTAATTTAACGCGTCAAGTGCCTCTGTCTGTCATTGGTGACCGACGAGGCAAATTTAGCACACGTATATATTAAAAATTGAGAAGCTTTAAAATTACTGGAAAGAACAATAGCTAAATATTACTTTTATTTATTGATATTTATTATTTACTGATTATATATTGATATTTATTATTTATCGATTATATATTTATTGATATTTATTATTTATCGATTACATATTTATTGATATTTATTATTTATCGATTATATAATTATTTATATTTATTATTTATCGTTTATATATTTATTGATATTTATTGTTTATCGATTATATATTGATTGATATTTATTATTTATCGATTATATATTTATTTGATATTTATTATATAAATAGTATACAGTATAATAATTTTAGTAATAATTTTAATAGGTTTTATCAAAAACAGTTTATGCAAAGTTGTGGTTTTCCTTCGCAGAATGTAGTCACGTTTTTACTAATACTTTTTCCCAGTACTGTTGTACTCTCTTCATAACAATTTCTAGAAAATTTTCTAATTCGAGACGCTGTGATTTAGCGTTTTTCGCTTAACATATTAAATACGATATTCGTCGAGGTGATACTGAAAAGAAGAAGGTCAAATGGAAGTTATTCGTTTTTTTGGTATTCTGAAATATTTCGTAAATTCTAGAAATATTGTACAGATCCAAGAAGCAGGAAAGATAAAAAGATAAAAATCAATCTAACCGAACTGAAATTTGCCAACTGTGCTATTAGAAAGTGTGCGAAGAATTTCCAAGCAAAAGGCAAGCGAACTGTTTGTCTATCAGCCAACTTCTTGCAAAGCAGCTTCAAGTTCGTGCAAATGGGGCTGATTCATGAGCAAATATTCCCTAAGTAGCTTTTACACGAGACAACTTCATATAAATATATGATTTTATGTTTAGAGTCAAAATACGTGGGTGTAAAATGTGGAAAGACATATTACGTCACATTACATTATACTGTGAAAATATAATATTTCTCGTTTTCCATGTTCCAAATCAACACTATGTCGTGAGGTCAAATTCTACTCAAAATTAATTGGGAGAATTTCGAGAAGTGTCGTGTTGGAACGAAGTATTTCTAATCGAGTCAGTCCGACGTATTTCGAGGAGAAGTGCAAAATTTCGAGATTCGTCGAAAAGCAGAAGAAGGATTTGAAGAAAGGGTCTGGCAAATTCTTGCTTATCCTAAGCCGAGACACAGCGATGCTTTATCCGTTCACACTGGAATGCACCCTTTGCACATCCTGTATCGCGTGGAAGCACGATCCTCGCGTGAATCCTCGTTGCCAGAGTCGACGAACTTCGGGACGACGGGCTCTCCGTGAAACTAGTAATCGGATGATTCATGTAGCAGAAACTTAGCTTTCTCCGGATGTAACGATTTCTGCGATTTCCTCCGTCTTTGTCTCTCGACCAGCCAATTCGCAAACGATCGACAAAACAAACGGCTGTCGACGAAACAAGTCCGATCATTTAAGAAATTTTACAAATTTAACTCATTCAAACTATTCAGTCGCACGTTCGACGTGATTTAAAATGCGACCGAGACAGCGCTTTTTTATGAAATTTTATCGAAAACAGAAACATACGTGTTCGAAAAAAATTTAAGAATTTCAGTTCTACGAAATTTACGGCTCGTTTGAAGTTTGAAATACGATTGACGTGGAACTTTTACACATTCGATCATAACGAAATCGCAACGATAAAAAGGGCGTACGTGAAAGTCCCATTTTTTTTCTTTTTTTTTTTTTTTTGAAACGTCGTTCGTTTGAAGTTTCGAAACGAACACGAGCCAATAGGGGATTTGTATTTCCGTCATAATTTCACAGTTAATTCACGGGTATCTTCGTCAAACAGAATTTCTGATACATTGCCGCGCATTTCCGTCGGAGATGAAATTACCGCGACGTACGCTAATGTTATCAAGTCATCCAATAAGTCGTGCCAGCGCCTCTTCTGTCTAAGTACAGTGAAACGGGAGAACATTAGCGAAAGAGAAGTAATCATCGACGTGTATATTTTTCTATATTCAAAGTGAAGTGAATTATAACAAAATATTTATACAACCTGCCGTTTGTTACTTCCATTAATTCCATTATTTCATTATTTCATTAATCAGCTGTGTTGTGAAAAATTTGCGTGCGCCAAAGAAATAACGCTAACGATCATTCTTTTTTTTTTTTTTTTTTTCAAAATTACAATACTCAAATTACACACGTCGAAACCAACGTTTCTATCCAATGTGATTTCTCTCACAAGACACATAGTTAACTGGCATCAACTGCTGACAATAGTAACAACAAATGCATGTACAATAATCTATTGCATGTAATCTCTAATTAATATCAGAAATCGCGTCGAACGAACGACAGGAACCTTCGTTTGTCGTTGTTTTTCTTTGTGGCGGCGCGCAACTTCGCCGTCTAATTGCAGTGTAATCCGGTAATGCGACACAGTTTTTTAATTGGCGCGACCACGGCTCATGATTACCTGGATAATATCGAATTACAGGTATGTAGGACAGACGTAGTGGGAAGCGTGGCGTCGAAATTTTGCGTTAAAAAGAAGCGCGAGATCGTGTCGCCGATATCTCTGCCATGATTGTTCAACGAAATTAGCAAAAAAGGTAGATAAGAAATCTCAATTACGACGGTGGCGTATATAATCGATTTTCCTTTTTCTGACGGAATTACGCTGCAATTATCAGTCGATGGTTAAATGACGAGTAAAAGGGAAAATACACAGAGCGAGGAAGCAAATAATCGAATGCATCTCTTTTCAGGAAAATTGAAAATACTAATGGAAAACGTTGTACATTGAACGATTTTTTTTATTTAGAAAGTTATTTTTAAAACTACTCGTTAATCCTTGGTGTGCGTGTGTGTGTGTGTGTGTGTTTATTGACTTAGTATTGATCGTATTTTATTAATATGAAATTAAATATCCTCACGTTTCATGTGCATTCTGCGTTCCTTGTCAATCAATTTCTTCGACGATGCACACACATTTCAAAATCCGTGCGCAACGCTCGAACAAAATTTTTTTTCCATCGAGCCATTTTATTTCGTGCTCTGTATATACATATTTATGAACGAGTGAGTTTCGACCATCGTAATTTCCTTTCTGCCCTGAAAAAACACCACCAGATGACGAAAATGTTTCGCACGTAGCGGTCATTTGTTTGTCCATCGCTCAGCGGAGTTTAAACGACATCGGGTTCCGAAACTAATGAAACGCACGTCCGCGTAATTCATCATTCCCTCGTCATTTCGAGGCACGCGGCGAATACAGAGATGCGTCCGGGTTCCATAGACAAACAAACGATTTAAATATTAATGGAAGAGGATCGAATATTAAGCGTCGATGAAACGAGCGCGGAAAGGGTCTTTGAATTTTATTATAATTGAAACAACATTTCCGTAGTGGAGTGGAAATGTACGCGCAACGAACAACGGCTCGATATTCCTCTTCTACTTTTTCGTAGCTCCAAATAAACTGAAAAACATACCGACTGCGAGCTGCGAACGAATTTGAAAGAAAATGGAGAGAAGCTAAATTTAGATTTGCAATCTGCAATATTGCTGATAAAAATAATTCGTTAATTAATAGTTAATTAATAATAATTAACAAACGCTACAATTCTACGATAATTTCTACAATAAAAATAAATTCTGCAATAAAATTAAATTCTACAGTAGAAAGTGTGAATTTCATACAGATGAAAACAGATTTCCTTTCTATCGAATTTCATTCAACCCAATTAATCTGTAATTTAATTTGTATTTAATCTTGTAACTTAATCTGTATTCAAACCTAATCCTAAATCATCTTTTGCTGTCATTAAGGCAAGAAAAAGTGTAAAAAGCTTCTCGCTACTTTTCTTCGCAAACTTTCCAACAGAGGCTGTGCATAATTTCCTAATTAATCCACCGTAATCATGGAATGAATTTCCTGTCGAGAAACTCTCGTTCTACCAATAGGTTGTTTTTAACGAATGACAGAAAAAAAAAAATGTCGAGATCAGATCTTTAATTTTGGTAACGATCCCTATTGGCACGCATGTGCATTCGCGGATTGCTTAAACGAGCTGTCCTTGATATATATCGAGTCAACTAACAGGCAAAAAATCACGTCATGACTTATAAACGAGTTGCAGTCGTTTCACAGGGACGAGAATTTACAACAGAACGGGATAAGGGCCCTGTTGCTTCTTCTCCTCCTCCCGATTTATTAAGGATTCGTGGCGCAATCCTCGATCCGTTTGGAAAAACCGACTAACGAGACGTACTTACTGCAATCTACGTCCAACCTAATCCAAAGGGTTCGACTCGTTCAAGATTGGCCGATTAAAGCTGATTGACTGAGAGTCTCCCTGAAACTTTCTAAACATACAAATATTAAGTTGGTTTAAATTTTAAACTGTAATAATGAAGTCAAACGGTGTTACACAATGAAGTCAAACGGCGTGTGAAAATTTTTACGGAGAGTCGTAGTTTCGCACAGTTTGGTTGGCAAATAGTTGAAGAACGTTTTTTTCAAAGCAAAATATAATAATTTCAGTTAGAGCTTAAACATCTGCGCACAGAATGCTAGCGAAAAGAATATATTCTAAGAAGCAACGATTAAGGTTTAAACTCTTTTCAACTCGACGATAATTTACTGTGAAAAATTCATTTTTCTACTAACACGCTGTCACACGTTTTCTTGCCTAAAAAAAAAAAAAAAAAAAAAAAAAACTGAAAATTAAGATCGTCGGTCGTATGTGAGTGACGCGGCCCCAATGGAAACTTGACTGTCACCTAGATATGGGTGACGCGGCGTTCGAAGCTTTACACACGTGACACTTGACAGTTAACCACGACCCACGCATCCGCAGCTGTTTATTTCAGAGTGGAACAATTTATTCCGGGTGGAGTGTAGCGATGTGCCTCTCTCATTCCTCGAGGAAAAGGAACGGTAAAAGAGCGGGAAAAGAACGACCCGTTCGGTCCCCTTGGATTCATCTCGATCTATTGGCTCCTATTGGCGAAGGAAGGCGTAATTGACGGCCTGCGTGAGAATAAATCGAGACGGACAAAGCGTCCTCCTCTTCCGCCCCCTTTCCACCCTCTTCCTTTCGCGCCCGAGCCCGCTGGCCATTTTCTTTCACCGATTAATTCAAAACGCATTATCCCTGTCGCGTTGCTCAATAGAGCGGACGCTCCACATAATAGACGACGTAGAAAATGCTGATGAAGAAGGCGGGCTAATACGTCATTCGATTTATTGTCCTCGCCTGTAATAGATGATGCCGCCGCGTTGACAAAGAATTTATTGTCCCCTAGTTTCCATAGCTTGTTCCGAACTCGCGTAACGAACGCGCCACATGTTCGAAACAACTCCTCAATGGCATTGTCGACTTTAATCATTCACGTTTACGGTATTTATATTTAATATATAAATTATATTTACATATAATAATATAATAATATTATAAATATTAATAATAAATATTAATATAATAATATTTAATAATATTTATAAATATATTATTATAAATATTAATAATAAATATTATTATATATTATTATATTATTATATATAATAAATATTAATATTAATATTTATTATATATAATAATATATAATATAATAATATATAATAATATTTATTATTAATATTAATTGTAATATTATTATATAATATTAATATTAATTATAATAATATTTATCTATATACAGGGTGTTTCGTAACTTGTGGGACCCATTTCGGGAGCTGATTGTACGCCTAAAAATAATGAAAAAAAAGTCATATAAATATATGTCTTATCTGTCTTTGTTCTTGTTATTAAAGGATTGTTAGGATACATTGAGTATCGAGGATATATCGTAACGAGTTATATATATATATATTCCGGTGGCACAACGAGAGAAAAGAGCTGCAGTTCTATGTAAGAAACTAAAGAAGAGTTAACAACGAATGAAATTTTTTTCGTTTAAAGTTTCGTTTTGTTTTTTTGGGGGGGGGGGGTCGAATTTGAAATTGTATCAAGTATACTTGAACTCACTGGTAGCTGGTTCTCGACTTGCGGATGAAAGGAATATTTAACGAGAGATGATTCTACGAGTGAAAAAACAAGTCGACGATACGCGATAACGTTCTTTCGCTCGAGGCTTCACTACTTCAAGAAAATTGACTTTGAATATGTTTCGTTAAAAAAGTTGCCTTGGTAATAACTTTTCCAACTCGGTTTTCTCGAAGCGTTATACATAAAACATTTTGTTCCACATTTTTTTGTCCATTTTTTTTTTTTTTTTTTTTACGTAGAACCACTTCCCGAGTCTACCGCCGGAAACATGTTGTGCGTTTACGATTCTCAAGTTGAGCACTACTTTCGTCTGAATGGTTGTCGGTTTTATATAAAAAAAATTTTCAACGTCTTATACGATTAAACATCTTATCGAATAAACACAAGTTTGTGTTGAGAAAATAGAAGGAAGATGTAACAAATAGAAAGATTCATTTCAGTATTTAATAAGTTCTTTTACTTTTAGGCAAATTCTACCTTCTAATTACGCATATAGTCAGTGAATGCCAGGAACGTGAACTAAAAGTCATAAGATTGTTCAGTCAAAATAATTCATGTGTCAATCACGTGTGCAACCACTGTATTAAAAATTACAATTTCCATTTTCAAATTTTACAAATTTCCATTTTACCTTTTACAAATACGCGTATACGAACAGATCTGTATCAAATGACATCATCATTGTTAAATTATTTTGTTTCAAGATTTAGAATAGTAAATCAGTCTTCAATAGTTCAGATTATTCACTTTCCTTTCAACAGGAAAGTACGAAAGGTCGTAAAAGTAAGATATTACCAACGGGAGAACATCGAACATCGTTAACATTTCTCTCCAATTTTTTTCTCCATTGTTTTTTCCTTTTTTCCACCTTCCAACCTCTTTGCACTTTGCACCGTTGAAAAGAACGCAGAAACAAGCTACGCGATTCGAACGAAAATAGAACAACGACGGAATAATTAATGCCGCTGAACGTGCACGCGCATATACTGGCCCTTTCATTTCTGGTTACCCGTGTTCCGTGGAACGAAGCCGAGTTAATAATGCGTTTGACGACCAGTTTACAAAGAAGAAATTATTATTCCGCGAATAAAAGGTATATTTATTCGGGGAACGAACTAGACCTCGATATTCTATGAATCAATATGAGAACAATAATGAGGTGGCACGTTGCGTGTCGGCCTACGTCGGCCACGTCGATTCGCGTGCATATTTCACGAGCGTTCACGTTTAACCGGGGCATAGCGATACGCCGCGAAAATTAAGTTCGTTCCCGGGACGGTGTGAGGAAAATTGAATTTCGAGGGTGCCTCGATTTTCAAAGGGATCGTCGAAATATTTACCCTCGTTGTGTTCTTTCTTCATTCTTTCTCCCCCGATGGCGAATTATCTCGTAACGAGTTTTATCATCCTTTGTCTTTATCTGCCGGAAAAGACATCGTCGAACGTCGATGAAAGATGGAAGTTCGTAGACGAGAAGTTTGAGGAAATGACATTGTCTTTTACATAATGTCTGTTCTGCATAAAGCTAACGTGCGAATTTTAAGAACAACATGCAAGGTGAGGGTGAAGTTCATTACGAGTACATATGATTATACATTTGTAGCATATAAAATTATTATGAAATTTTATTATTCGTCATTTGTGCGGCATTTTTCATTAATTTATTTTTATTGATCTCTATTTGTCTTTGTGCAGTACTTTAATTGTTATTAAAGGATTGTTAGGATACATTGAGTATCGACGATATTTAATACTATCGAGATGAATTTTTCTTTTAATAATTTATTAATACGTACAATGTTACAATTTAGAATAAAAACTAATTTTTAAAAATTGATCAGATATGATAGTCACAAAAGTGTTCAAAATTTTAAGCAATATTAATTAATAGTAAATATTGTCTACACGTTTCTACTAAATAAATACCTATATTTATTTCTATATTTGTTACCCGTATATTTTATAGGTAACATATATATTTTTATTTATATTACCTATATATTATGTTTATTATATACATAATATAATAAAATATATATTTTTATATTTATTATATTTATATTTATTTATATATATATTTATTATTACATATATATATATGTAATAATATGTATATATATGTAATTTATTATTACATTATATATATTTATTATTATATATATTATTATATTTATTTATTTATATATTTGTACATAAAAATTTGACGCTATAATTCTCCGATCGTAAAAGTAACGCGTCGAAAATTGAAGTATTAAAATCCACGAAAGTAGTAAATTGTTTGATAATCGCAAACTCGCAACAGTCCAGCGTATGGCGAAGTGAAATAGTGAAAGATTCAATGGATGAGCGATACGAAGAATCGATAGCCCAAGCTGCAGATAGTACAAAGCATCATCGTGTCAATATCGACAACGTCTGAGATGGAAACTTCGCAGACTTGGAAAGTTTCGAAAAGCCCCCGAATGAAACCGCGCAACTTCGCGGCCGGAACTTTTCAATTTGATCTCGTCCTCGCTCTCCAGCGTCACAACAACTCGGCCCGACGTTTTCAAGTAAATCCGCGTAAAGCCCGCGTTCGCTACAAGTTTCGCGTTAAATCGATATTGTAATTTCCACGCGGTGTGTTTCGTTAACTGAAAAATGTTCCGAAATTTTCTGCCGGGATCTGTTAATTTTCATAGGCATGGGTGAAGAAGGATGTCGAATTTCCATCGAGCCGAGGAAATTGCGAGCCGCGCAAGAGATTACGGACGAACGTAAGTTCTGTTTTATTGAGTGGATGGCGATGTCTGACAATAACGATCCGTTTCCCCTCGCGTTCAGTGCTCGAGCAGATCAATCATATGTTCTCTCCGCTACGTTTTTCCGAGAATTACCCGGTATTAGTCCACCAAGTAGCAGTTACTGGTTTGCAAATGATTCTAGTAATTTGTGTGACGTCACGTAAGTTGTTTAATTCTGTTTTAATTTTGTATCCCGTTTGTGTCGCAATTATCGGCAAAGTAAAAATTAAATCGAAAATCCTGGAGTGAGGTAATTTTAAATTTTAAATAATTAAGAATAATGCGATATTCTCGTAATGTGATATAAATTGTGTACTATATTTGAATTTTTCTTCAATTGCAAGAATTTGAGAATTTTCTCATCTCCCGTGATACGCCATCATAATTTACGTCAGATTTATATTAATTTTGTTTCGTCCGTGTTATTTAATTTCAACTCTCATTTATCATCGGCGAAATGTACGCGCAGGTTTTCAGGAGAGGGAAAAAAAGGAAGAATCTCGAGGCGAAATTAACATTTTCGACGACATTGCGTTCATTACACAGATTTTATGTGACTCTCAAAGTCACTCGTTAAGATAATTTATGGCACGGACGTGATTCGTAGCTGTTTCTAAGATTCTGGGAATCTTTCTAGACTTTTTTAAAACGTTTTAACCTTTGATTCGGAATTTCCGTGAGGTCGTCGATACCAGGAGAAAGTGGAAATTTCTCCAAATTTCTATACTAATTTACCATTACACCAACAGCTTGCCTTCGGAAATCTATGTATAATCCTCACATAAACTGTGACTAATAACAATCAAAAATGAATCTTTTGAGAAATCAATTGTTCGTTCTCTATCAACACAAGATAAGTTATAATCTCAAGTATCATAATGGATTATACAAAACTCATCCACTAGTATCTCCTCAAAGATTTTTCATTTGTGATTTGTGCAGAGTTCAACTGAAACATATCATTGAATGCAGAAAACAGATCAATCAATGTAAGTTCTTTCCTGAAGAAACGGTCTTAAAGTCAATGTACACTGTAATAAAATTTAATATAAACCCACGCAAGTGACTGATGCGATTATAAATAATGAAAAAAAAAGAAAGAAATTTCTGTCTATAAGCGCAATTTTTCTTACAATTAGAGAGGGAGCGTATCGTCCACAAAGATGAGAAGAACTTTGGAAGAACAGATGAGGATGAAAGAACGCTCAGTGAACACGAACATCTCGCTTCGAAAAGCAATCGTGCACATAGAGTGTTATATTGGACTTTAACATTCGGTCCTTTCATCAACGACAAAGAGAAAAATCTCAAATTGTGGTGAGTCTGTTGGAAAGACTCAGGTATTCTGGCCAACTCACACAGAAAGTCCATCGCTGGCTAGAATGTCGACGCCAACAAGTTGGAGTTTGTCGAGCTTGATTTATCTCCACGCGACGATTCGCGCTGTATAATAAAAGCGAACGTATTCCGGTCGGTTCGTCCGTCGTGTCTCCTTTCGCTATTGGTTTCTATAACTTGCTGCAAGTTATCGACTCGGTATTATTTCGCCAGTCTTATCACGTTGCCGTGTGTCTTTTGGACACACACGCACACACGAAGGATGCTGGCCGAAAGTTTTGTCTTTTAAACGCCCCTCCTTCTTGCGACTTGATTCGAGAGTAAACTTTCGAATAGTAATAAAGTTCGCCGCTGTATTTGAACTGAAACCGGTGAGTTTTCGCAGCTACATTATAGACAAATTGAACGAAATATGAAGAATATACAAACTGATGTCTATAGATTTCATTAGTTAAATTAATAAACGTATAAATATCCACAGTCTAGTAATTAAATTAAATTGAACGGAACGATACCGAAAGAATAGACGTGGTATCAAGCTGGAAAAACTTGGTGGCCCAGTTCGTCAGCGTTAAATCATCTTAAAGAGACTCGTATCTTCGTTAAATTTCCAACTTGTATTTTTAATGGATAATGTGTGCAGCGTTTTGACGGAAGATCGTAGAAGAAGCACGAGGAGAGAAACATTCTAGCAAAATTCTTCTCAAGGTCTAACAGTACGAGACTTTCCGAAATACTTCCTTGACTTAAACTTCAGTTATCTCTTAATTTTCTTAATTTTCCTTCTTCCAAAATTCATTATCAACGTGAAACTTTATCGCCATTAGCGGCAAACGAAAGCAAACATCGTAATCTCCTTTGAGAGCAAATTATCTAAATATAAATTAATCCCTTCCTCGACCAGCGGGATAAAGTCCACAGTATGAATTACTGTTTAATCGCTGCGCATTTGAATACGGAGTTTTCCGTAATTAGAATAAAAAGCATCGTTCCCCGGCGGGAGCCAATTACAGTACAAATCCATTTAGCATCTCGGAAATTAGATTCCTCTCGCAACGAAGAAAATTACGCAAGGAATGATACGACTATCACCTTTCACGATAGCTAGACGAGTCATTCGTCTAAGCGCGAGTAAGTTTCACGCGAGCAGCGACGAAACGATACTCTCGCGAAAGTTGCGGCAAGCAAGAAATTTAATTGAAAACTCGTAACGGCGTACATCGTCGGTGTGTTTAATTCGCGCGAGGTGCGACAGCCATTCTTCGTGTCGAACGAAATTCGTCATCCGTTGAACTATCGTCGTTGCGCCAATGATTATTTAATAGTTGGGTAAACGACAGTGGTCAGGTCGCCGTCGCGAGAATGAATAATCGCGCGGTTTCTGGTAACGCGCAGCCCTCGCCCGAGTTCGCGCGACGCGTGCCGAAGGTTGACGAAGTCGTCTGACCAGACACGGGCCCACTCTACTGCGCTCGGTGTTCAGTGCCGTATGAACTCAGAGCGCAGAAGCATCGTATCATCTGTATCTCTTCGTCTCATCGGTTACTATCAAACCGTCGACACACATCGACGTGCGTCTGCACACACCTTCACGTTTGTTGTATGAAATTTACCACAACGCGGTCTTCGCATGTAAATTTGTAAATTCGCGAGTATCTCGGTGCGTTCGAAGGATCGCCAATTAACTGTTAATAATTTCGTACGTCGAGTCGTTTCGCTTGTCGTCGTTGCGACGTCTGCAAATGGCAAATTAGCATGCACAGATACACCGATAGTTGCACGTCGAACGAAAATTTCATTAACGTAATTCGCAAATGCGGCTCGGTCGCTCGTGAAGCCTACACAAACTAATTACGCGCCGAATGGTCCAACTGTCCGTTGTTTCATTTCGGTATCCATGGCCGGTGCACATAGACCGCCATCTTCGAACAGAACCTCGCAAGTCACTCGCGCTAGCGGCTAACAGGAAACGGCTAATCCCACTCCTGTCGGTTCGTCCTCTTCTCGCTCTTCCTCGTCGTCTTCTTCTCTCCCGGTTGCAGCTTCACTTCCACTTCACTTCCCCCTCCATCTCCTATCCCGTTTACATCGCTCTCTTCTTCCAACTTTTCGTCTCACCTCTCTGTCGCACTTAACCGCCATTCTACCCCCCTACGGGAAAATCAATATGAAGTGGCGTTGGTGTACGACGTTGGTGGCTGCTGCCGCGTGGTGCTGCTCTCCGCTCCTTTCCCTCGGTCGTCGACGGCGATCCCTTCTACGTGTATCAACCCCCTCCTCACCGCCACCCTGTTTCGTCGCTCGTTCCACCGTAGCATCGACCCTCTCCGTAGCATTCTTTCTCTCGCTGAGCGCATTTTAGGTCGTGTCCCTCATCGTACAGCGGCGATACAGCGTCGGAGGACGCCTCGCGATTAAGCACACGGTCTCACTCACCCTGGGAAACGGGTGAATCTTTCGGAAGAAAGATCGGTTATCGAGTTGCCCCGCGACTCTCACACCACGGGTCAACATCCAACACCGCCACTGGTTGAATACGCCGCGTGCTCTTTGCCTTCCGGCGAATTATCGCTCTTTCCTAGCTGTCTCTCGCTCTCAGTCGTCCAGTCCACTGTGCTTTGGGTCGCAATGTAATTTCTCTGGAGAATAACGCCGGCGAATGGAGAAAAGTAGGAAGAGCAGGATGAGAGAGAGAGAGAGAGAGAGAGAGAGAGAGAGGCTGTCGAGGGACGAAAAGAGCTCTGAGTTAGCTAGCTCGGTTCTCGTTGCTCTCGGACTCGGTTCCATTTTCGCGACGACTTCCGACACCGTGCCACACGCGCAATTCTCGGCTCTGCTTGCTGCAGCCCCGGTGCGGCTATCGGGTGTTCGGTGAAGTAGGATAACTTCTCTGTGTCAGAGGATTATTATTCACGTATGGTATAAGGAAAAGTAGTGACAGCGTATTAGTAGAAAAATGAATTTTTGACAGTAAATTATTTTCGAGTTGAAAAGAGTTTAAAACTTAATCGTTGCTTCTTAGAATATATTCTTATCGCTAACATTCCGTACGCAGATGTTCAGCCGACAACGGAAGCTCTGACTAAAATTATTATATTTTGCTTTGAAAAACGTTCTTCAACTTTTTACCAATCAAACGGTGACTCTTCAAGAATGTCCGTGTGTAAAAATTTCGCACACACGTGTAACACCGTTTGATTTAATTGTTACAGTGACAATTTAAACGCTACAGACATTGAAGCAGTTCGAGAAATGATGATATCAGCCGGAAGTTTTTTCTTTTTCTCATGCATGTTTTGTACGATGATTCAAGCTCGTGGCAATTAATATCGTACGAAGAAACGAGATGTTGCGAATTTCAAATTGTTTCGCTTTTCACGGAGCACAATGCTCTGGAGTGTATTTTTTTCGAATGTATTTCGATAAACGTACGCTCTGTCTTCCTGTCTCCCCGTTTCGAATCATCGTTCATTTCCCTCCGAACAAATCACGAATCCACGATCAAACATATCGAACTAGTAATAACAAATCGAATTAGTAATAACAAACGTCATCTGTCTACGTTTTCCCATTAATTTCACCCTCAACCCCCATTATTCCTACTTTCGCACATCAAGCTACCAAAATCTCTCGTTATTTCCCTTTCGTATTAATCCCAATTCTAGCCAAACTTTTCTCCAGCTGTCAAGAATCAGAAAAAAAGAAAAAAAAAAAAAAAAAAAAAAAAATACGAGAAAGCAGGGGAAGGAAGACTTCCATAGAGCCATTTGCACCAGTTGCTGCCATCAACGTGGCACCAAAAACGTAGCCATCCACCTCGCCAATCGCTCCATAAACCATCGAGGTCTCGCCGTTTCTCACAGCTTCTTCGAGCACGCTTCTCTCTCGGTCGATCTTCTTGGCCCTGGCTGTTCTGAAAGCCTCTCTTTCTCGGTCGACTCCTCCTCGGTGTCCGTTGAAATCCTTTCATCGCGCTTAGTCATTGTCCTCGGGGGGGGTTGGCTACGTTCAAAAGCGCTCCCCCCTCCCCCCACCTCCTCAGCTCGCGGAAGACTGTTGAATGTAGGGTAAACTGTTGAACGTGGCACAGTCGGTGTACGCGGCCGCGACGTTTTGTCAGCGCTGAACAAAAACCGCGGGGCCGCTTCTCGTCCGCGATTTTTCATCGTCCGCGAGGCACAACACCCGAGAATCGAGGCCATTCTCCCGGCATCGGATAAGCCGGTGTCGCGTTGACGCGCATGCCCGACGCTCCGCGAAACACCAGCTCGCTCCGATTCGGTGAAATAGATTTTTAAGCCGCGGTGCGTTTGCCGCGCCACGAACTCTCCGTGCAACGTGATGGTGTATCACGCGGAAAACTACCCTCCCCTACCATTCAGACACTCCTTCCCCTTCACCCGTTTGAAATCTCGCCCAACTTCTCTCTCGGATTCTCGCGAAAAAAGTTTGAATCAGCTGCGCTGATTTGGCAGCTGGGTTTGTTAATTCCTTGGTGGTGAATTCGAAGGAGATTTGGAATCACTGCACGTGAATTGGAATTCTTATTTGTAGATTGAGAATGCAACGATTAATTGATATAGCGAAGTTGTAACTGCGTTAAACGAAGTCGGATCAGAAATGACAAATATTAATATAAATATTATAAATAAATATTACAAATATTATATGATATATAGTATTATATATTAGATATAATAAAAAATTTATACATATATTATAATATATAATAATATAAAATAATATAAATTATAATATAATAATATAAAATGTATAATAATATATAATAATATAAAATAATATAAATTATAATATATAATAATATAAAAATTTAATAATATATTATAATATATAATATTATATATATAAATGTTATAATATTATGTATGTAAATATTATAATATATATATAAATATTATAATATAATATATAATATTATATAAATATTATAATATTACATAGAGTCTCTGATTGATTCACAGTGACACGTTAATCGAAGCATAACGACAACTGCAATGAAAAATTATCTCTCGTTTCTTTAATTATAAATGAAAGCTACATACTCTCTTTGCACCGAGTGTTCAAATTACTGAAAAAAAATGATAAAACAATTTCTCAATAAATATGCAAGTGCCTCGTACTTTTGTCTCCTAATAAATATTACCATCTCCTCTCCAATACTGCCATCATACTCTTTTTGTAATAAATGTTACCTCTCTCGAGTGATATTTGTCTCTTGAGTTTCTACTCGAGGAATCCTTATATCGGTACGAACCGCGAAAGGAGCAGCGTGCTGCAGAGGTCTCCAAGAGTTTTTAATAAAATTTCCCCACTGTATCTGCACGAGCGTGTCCACGCAGCGTCGTAATCCTCTCGCGTACTCCCATCGGACGACACGCGAGCAAGGCGTGTGCTCGTTGAAAAAAAAAAAAAGAAAAAGGTCCTGATAAATTGCTTCCGGCTACTTACACGTGGGATTAATAAAGTGCGGTCTCAACTTTTCTTTCCCCTCTATTTTTATTTTTACGTTGGGATTATTACGCAATCGAGTAAACGACGGAAGCGTACACAGGTGAAATGTCAAATGTTCTTTACCACACTTGAGAAGCAACAATGAAAAGTAACGCGATAAGCCGTAGATAAGAGCAAGTGCGCCCTGTGTTTGCGAAAATGGATAAACGAAAGAGGGGAAGTTAGTCGTTTGCACGATTTCGGTTAGAATGGAGAAGTAAATTCTGCATGCAAGATGAAAACAAGAAAAATGAAAGAATAAATGAAAGAGAATATGGAATAGATGAAAGGACTTTACAACACGGGGTGAATTGAATTTTAAAATTGATGGCTGTCCCAGTTGAACTGGGCGATTTTTATTGTACTAACGACGGCAGTAAAAATTTGATTATCCGTCAAGCGTCGCGAGTTTCGGTCCATTACAGATTCAAAATTATTTGAGTTAATGAAATTTACAGACGAAGAAGATGATAACAGCAATCTCTTCTTAATAGAAAAATCAGCGATCGATGGTTTAAACAAGGACAGGAACGTCAAAATTAAGTTTGAAAAGAGCTTTAAACTCGCTGTACAATTAGTACACGAGGTGGAAGAAATAAACGAGCTCCGTCCAGTTAGTTTGCGACGAAACGCTCGTAAAGTAGAGGCACTACGTTCAGAATTTTCCGCGAGTAATCGCACGAAACACATCCTTGTGATATATGAATTTATGACGTATCGTATATTTAACGAGCAACGTAAATCAAACATCTGCAACTTCTAATTCCATCCCGATGCCCATGCAATTTGAATTGGCAAGTACCGCCAATTTGATTCAATAATCGCGAGCGTGTAACAAGTGATGGTAAGAAATTCGGCCGTTATCAAACTGACATCCAACCGAGCGAGTTCGTTGAACCCCGGGACTACACCGTCTTCCCCCCTTCCCCTGAGGTGAGTTCGGCTCGTGCCTGAAAACACCCGTGTAACAAGCCTAGCCCAGACGCCGAACGAAATCGACCTATTTACTACCCTTTTAATCTCCGTCCCTAAAACGCTTCGTCGCGAATCGATACACCTGAAACGAAAACACGGGGTAAATAACCAGACGAACTATGGCGAAACGTAATTTCGACGATTAAAGAAAAGAGGGGGGGGGGGGAAGGAGGAAGAGGCAAGTAGAAGAGAAGTTCCCGTGAAACGAAGGAGGCCTGGATAACGAAAGAAAGAGGCGAGAAGAGAAAAAGAAACAAAAAGAGAGAGAGAGAAAAAATCGACCGGCGGAATTTCGCTCGATGAGGGCGCCGAACGAGGGTGGGTGGCTCTGGTTCGGTACGGCACTGGCGACATGCGCAGTGCGAAACCGATGAAAGGGATGGTTGGAGGGGTTGATCGTCGGTTGGACAGAGGGGGTTGTCGGGTATATCCGCGTGGCGTGGTGGAGGGGGCTTTCGAGCGCTGGGGTGGCTCGGCGGTGAGCGGCGGCGCGGAGGGGGGTGGGCCGGTAGGTTAGTAGCGGAGGTACACGTTGTGCCAGCCGGCAGTAGCGAGAGCCGTGCTTGCCACGGCCCACACGGCGGCCCCTGTGCGTGTGCGTGCGCGTGTGCGTGTGCGTGGGTCAGCCTTGCCCCACATTCGACCAGTAGGCAGTAGTCGCGCGTCTTTCGACGAGGTCGAGCCGGCGCGGCGCGTTTACCGTCGAGACGTCGAGCAAGAGCGATAAGCCGGGGGAATGCTAGTAGCGAGGAAGTGCCGGCGTCGAGCAGCGTCCTCCCGCCGGTAAATCGCGCGACGGCGCTCCGAGAACGCCGGCAAGGCTTCCGAGTGAACGAACGACCGACGACCTTCTTTTTCGCGGCTTGCACACACATACACACACACATACACGTATTACTCAACGACGCAACACCGTGTTTCATCGAGAGAGAGAGAGAGAGAGAGAGAGAGAAAAGGAGAGGAAAAAGCCCAAGTGCGTCGGCGGTGCGTGCACGCGCGCGTGGCAGGGAAAACGGGCGGAAGATAGGATAGAACGCGAGGTGAAAAAAGATATAGAGAGAGATGTAAGTGGTTGGTCGGTGGCCGAGGAACAAGCTTCCCGGCTTGCGGCCCGGCTTCCGATCGCGAGTGTGATTCCCTGCTCGAGGTGCTACGTATCTTCTCGCCGATATTTGCTACGTGCACGATCGTGTTACCCAAGAGTGAGTGCGACGAAGTATCAATGTGCGAATTCTGGCGGACGTTGGCTGGCATCAATCGCGGCGAGAGATTCTGCGAATTCAGTGATGTTCTACGAACGTGCGGCCGCGGATTGGGAACGTGCGATGCTGCGTTTCCGCGTTCGCGAAACGTCGTGTCTTCTCGCCCCTCCCCCTGAGACGAGAAGAAAGTTCGAATTCGAGGGGAGTGGGAAAACAAGTGGCGGGGAGCGCGACGCGGAAAAACCGGTCGATGCCGGGGCGGTTGCTTTAAATTCCATTTGGTTTAAAATTCCGGGGAGAGAGAGAGAGAGAGAAAGAGAGAGAGGAGTCGCTTAATACGCCGGCTATGGCGACTCGCGAGAAACGGGAAAGTACGAGGGCGACTTGAAATTCCAACGACGGAACGCTTGTCGGGGTGGGAGGGGGGAGGGTGGAGGAGAGAGGTTCGACGTTCTTTGAGGCACGAGAGAAATTTCGTGGCCGGTGAGAGAACCGGCGCGCGAGCGGCGAAACGAGCCCCCTTTGCGGTCGTTGCCAGACAAATCTCTTCGATAATACGAATTCTCCGCGTTTCTTACGTCTCTTCGATGGCCAGCTCTATATGCTCACAGCCTGTGCTCTTGCTTCCACGCTCGAGCCACCCCAGAGGCAGAAGCGAGGGATGGGAGGTTAAAACTAAGGAACTCGGGCAAACTTGGAAACATTGAAAGCCCGAGACGAGCAAGACTCTTCTTCTTCCTCTGCCTTTACCTACACACACACACACACACACACATACACCCTTCATCCCCCTGGATCGAAAGTTCCTCGATACGGAAAACTGCCGTTTCAACTTGGAAATTTATACGTCGTAGTGTGTTCGATCGATTTTACGTTTAGGAAGCTCATGTCTCACGTTCAGTGCGTCGTAGTTATGTAACACGAGTTTTCGACGGAGGTCCCCGACGTTTGTCACGAACAGCGTTCGTCGGATTGCTCTTTGGTTTTTAATAGTCTCTTGCGCTGGAATGACGTCCCACGCACGTCGAGAATTCTTCGTCCGAAAATTGCAATGTTTTCACAATTTTCAGTACATTTAAGTGTAATTCATGCAAAACAAATAATAAATTTATTCTCAATAATTTCTGTCCAGTGATATCATCATGCCGACGAGTTTAAAAGGAAAAGATACCGACGAATTATTGAGTCACTCGTTACGGTCCGCAATCACTTGCCAGCGCAAGTGGTTAACTGTCGATGAGAAGAGACGAGAGGGTGATGAACTTGACGCAGCAGTTATCACAGTACACACAGTTCGGCAGTAAATGTTCAAAACAATCGACGACAAAATTGTACGGTCGTGTTTCTGCCTGAAACGAAAATCGTCATCAAGATTTATCAAAAGCGTTCGCTTTTAACAACTGCAAAAACGACAAATCTAAACGATCGACTACGACGATTTCAATCTAGAATTCTCAACTTCGTCGAAGTTTTCGCGAATCGAGATCAATTCGCAGGGATCGGAGGATAGATTCACGGTGCGTGTATCGAAAGTATACGCGAGGTATAATATTTTTGATCTCTCGTCTTTGAACGTGGCGGCAAGTTACCACGAGGAACAGACGGAAACGATCGCGGTTCCCTGCAATAAAAATCTTCTGCAATTGCGCCCCGGAAATTGGTTTAACGGGTCAATAGCACGTTAGCTCGACGAGAGGGCACGCGCATGTGTGTGTGTGTGTGCGCTGGCTCGAACGTTTGGAAATTCCGTATTTTTCTTTTCCTCCAATTTTTCTCTCTCCCGTTCGTTCTGATCGGCCGATCGATCGCAGAGTGATTCACGAAATTTTCATTTCAGAAAACCGGCCTAGGCTCTCCCCTAAGTCGCATTGGGAAACACGCCACGTGTGTATACCATTAGCCTGTTATCCGATCAATCACGTTTGGAAAATTTTCCACAGGGTTTCTCCTTCATTACGTGATAGACAGCGACGAATTTTCTTCGAATAAAGAGAAACATTCTCGCTCCTTCTTGTGACTGTTAATTATTTTCTACTCACAACAACAGTTGAGAGATTCTTTCTAGATCCAATGTGTTTCGTTGCAATTGTGCAACGTTCACCAAAAGTTTTTTTCCGAGTAATGAAATATTTCATCACCTTTGTCCGCAGCTTACGACGCTGTCAATTTTTGGAAATTTTCATTCGGCCTATTCTCTCTCGTTTCAAATTGGGAACGAAAGTTTCCCCGATTATCAGTAATTCGCATCAAGTTGCACATCGATAGATGAGAAATCATTCAGTCGCGAGGCACGAAAATTATTTCATTTACACCAACACGTACTAAAATTGAATTATTTCCTGCTGAAGGCAGGCAATTTTGCCCTCCGCGAGAAACCTCGACGTAACTCTGGCAACTGTAACGCCACTGTTTTGGTTCGAGAGGAGGCAATAAAGTGGAAGTTCCAGTGGAACATTCGTTTCGCGTTAACGCATGCATACGCGATTAATAGTTCTCCGCTTCGTTACGCCGAGATTAGGAGTACGCCGCTTTATTGAGAACGCGATCCTTCCAACTTTCATTCACTGTCACTTGTTAACTGCATTATTCGATGAACGTGCATTTCACCGCCTCGTGAAAAATTAGAAAAAAAAGTCGAGTGCGAGAAAAATTCTGACAACGCTTTCTTTCCTAATCGTTCTCCGCTTTTTTGCGCTTGTTTCCAGTTTCATTTCTCGCAGACGGTTTTGGATTCGCAAAGTTCGGGACGTGAAAAATAATTTAAAGCACTCTAAGGATATTTTTAAAAGCACTCTAAGGATATTTTTTGAGCTGGATGTACGAAACACATATGACTGTGTAATTTTATGGGACTCGCGTGTGTCCAGTCTTGATTAACTCCCAGGATGGAGGATAATTTCGTACACGCGCGGTGTGGTCGGATCGTATATTTCAATGGCGTGTTTCTTCCACGTAGCCGGAAGCGAATTTTCGTATTAGATTTTCCCCGTATTTAACACTTGAATTTTCTATTTGTTATTTCGGTATGCAATAATTTTTAGGAAGAAATACTTACAAGAAATATTTACACGCGTTGCTATTATATTTTCTAGTAACGTGTAATTATTTTACGACTTACTATACTCATTTTGTTTTCTGTACATTGGAATTAGATTCTTCTGTACATTGAGATTTTCCTTCTGCGTTTAAATTAATAAAAAATTAATATTTAAATTAACAAAATGCGAATATTCTACAATAGAGTACATAGAAATAATGCAAAGAACAGAACAAAAATCAAAAGACAAATATTGAAACGTAGCATAACTCGACTACGACGAAGGAAAAGAATACAAAAATCTATCAGCCGTGGAATAACCCTGTCTGAGAAACAGCCTTTGCAACGAGTGTCAATTTTTAAAGCGGACAGTTCCTGTTAACCCTGCTGTTCTGTCGTCTTTCTTCGGTCGTCTCCGACCCACCCACTCGAAAATTAAAAAATATCTTCCTCTCGAAAATTAAGAAACATCCCGATTGCATTCGAAAGGCAAAACGATTCTTCCTCGAAGTGTATGTGCGTTCTTTCCTCGATGAGATTCAACGTTGGACAAACCTCATTTTGACAAATGAGGGCGTGAAGTTGAAACGTAAAAATTGGAGGAGTCGCGACAAGGTTAATTTCGCTACAATAGCTCATTGAAGAAGCGTCAACTTCCGCGACTTTAATTCCTTCTCAACTTTCTATCCACTCTAGGCCACAATTTCGTGTCGACAATGGCCGAGTCTATTTAAAGTTCCGGCCTTATCGCATTAGGGGGCCATTATCCGCGGAATATTACAGGCGGAGCCTCGAGAAAAGCTCCTTGGACGATTTTTCCGCTGTTCTCCTGCAAAGCAAGGTCTCGCGACGAACAACACACGTCCGGGCATCCTCGACGAATCGAGAAACGTCCCCTCGCATCTCCGTAGCGGGCTCTCTCGCAACTTTTCGAACGTTTAAAGCGATGTAACTCCTCGCGGAATGGATCGATAGGGCGCAATGGAAGTTCGAAGCGTGAAACAATCCGGCATCTCGAAATCGAGGTGGCAAATACTCGGTATTGCGGTACTGAAGCGTGTATAACTTCAGATGTAAACTTCTTCGCGGTAGAATTCAAAGTTATCCTTGAACTTTGTTATTGGGTTATGTTAGCCGAGTGTTCTTCGGTTTCGCAGAGATACATTGTTATAGCGGAGATATTTTCCAAGCGAGCAAGATGGCGAAATCGTTCGCACTTTTATTTGTACCTCGCATGCATTGATTTATGATTTTATTATATTTATGTATGTTATATACGTATTTATTTACACGCGTTTTATGATACTTGTGATTTTGCTACATTTATATGAATTATACGTACTTTTTTTATAATTTTACTAGATTTGTATATATTATACATATTTATTTACACGTGTTTTATCATACTTGTGATTTTTAGTATATTTATTTAAATTATACCTTTTTATAATTTTACTACATTTGTATATATTATACATATTCATTTACACCTGTTTTATCATACTTGTGATTTTTACTATATTTATATAAATTATACATATTTTTTTATAATTTTACTACATTTGTATATATTATACATATTTATTTACACGTGTTTTATCATACTTGTGATTTTTACTATATTTATATAAATTATACATATTTTTTTATAATTTTACTTTATTTGTATATATTATACATATTTATTTACGGTTTTATTGTATTCATGTATGTTATATACGTTTATTTATGATTTTATTAGATTTATGTATACTATACATATATATTTATAATTTCATTATATTTACATGTGCAATATACATTTATTTATCATTTTATAATGTTCATATACGTTTCCCAAGAATTAGTATCGTGCTAATTTTCACAGCGTTTGCAGTTGTCCAAGACACTCCTGTCTTTCAAAGTGGTTGTTTCTTCTAAAAACTAGAACAATTTCGTTTTCTCATTCTAAACGACGCAACCGTAATAGTTGCTCGACATTCTTCGAATTTTCTCATTCCAAACAGTGCAAACTCACGAGTAGTTAACAGCTACGTAACTTCCACCTTTGTTATCGTCACACATCTGCACGAAGTTTGGTCAACGATCATAAATTTATGACGAATCACCCGAACAGCTGAATAGTGAAGTAACTATCTCGTGTCATCTTTCTCTCCGAGGAATCAACTGTATCGTAGCTAACATTTGCAAAGAGCACGCTCGCAGGATTCTGGCGAAACGTACGGCCTAGATAACAGGGGTCAAATCGCTGGTAGAAAATATCGACCGACAGTTTTCACTTCCTCCCTGGTCCCGTCCAACTCTCATCGCTTTCCAATACGTATAAGAATCGAGTTAGAAACAACAGTAATTTCCTCTGCATGCGCACAGGCGACGTTGGCAAAATTCTATCAGAGAGAGAGAGAGAAAGAGAACGAAAAAGGGGGGATGACGGGGTGGATAAAGCCAGTGAACGCTCTTAACTTTCGGGGCATCGTGAATCCGGTGGCTCGCCGGCTTTCTTGCTGACATCCTTTGCGTTATCTCGCGCGGGCAGCTCTCGCGGTGGCCGCGTTTAAATTTCGATAAGCAACGCGTATGAAGCGCGACGATTCGCCAGCGAGGAGGAAGGAAAGGGATCGAGTCCCGTGTTCCTCGTATTGTTTCTCTTTCCTTTCTTTTTTTTTTTCTTCTTTTTCTTCTTCTTGCGCGCTCCCCGGAACGCGACCGACGTGCATCACCGGCGTGTGCAATTGCATTTTCACAGAGGCAACGAACGAAGCAGGTAACGCGTGCTCGACGGAGGAGAAGTGTCTTAGATCGCGCTCGTTGGAGGCTGAAACGAGCGACGAGCCGGCGAAGACGCAGGAGGAGGCTCGCCGCGCCGAGGGGAGAAACAGGGGTGAATAATTAAAACGAACGAATGGGAACAGTCTGACATATCGATTAGAGAGAGAGAGAGAGAGAGAGAAAGGCTGTAGGAGAGAAGGTTGTAGAGAAGAGAGGCTCGTCGACGGAATAACGATAGCTTGACGATAGCGAGATTAAAGATACCACGTACACGTGTGTACATATATATATAAAAATATATGAATAAATGGATTGTTAATTATTAAGAAGAAAAAGCTACTATATATATATATATGTAATATATATGTCTCTCTGGAGAAAGAGGAAGAGTTATTATTCAGATCTATTGTTTTATCTACTCGTTCGAGATTTACACGTCGTCCGATAAGGAGGACATCTACGTTATTGGCGCGCGCGCGCGGGAACACGCGCGATAAAATATCTCACGAAGAAGAAACGCTTTCGAGGTGGGGGGAGAGGAACGACCAAAACGAATGCTGTCAATTAATATCGTATTAATATTATTCACTTTCGGAGTTTACGATTTCGCCTAGTTCAATTACTATTACCTTCGGGCGCGGTTCTCCTCCTGCAGCCGTTCTTCGAGTTCTACCTCCAGCTTAAGAATAATTTAAACGGGGAACTAGAAGGAGTGTAAAAAAAAAAAAAAAAAAATAAAAGGTCGACAACGAAGGAAGGAAGAAGAGAACGCGCAAGAGGAGATTTATTCTCTCAGGAGGGAAAATTGAGTGGAGATGTAAGAAGCGAGGAGACGAAGAGAAAGGGAAGAAGAAGAAGAAGAAGAAGAAGAAGAAGAAGAAAACAGGGAGAAGAGAGGACGGTAAAACGGCCTACAAAAAAACGTATCTAGATACATATATATATATCTATATATATATAGTGCGCGACGCGGGTCCTCGAGCAGACCCTCCACAATGGTTGTACCTGGTTTAATCTGCAGTTAAGACTTCGCCCGTTCAGAACGGAAGCTACGCTTGCTTCCGTGCTATTACGAAGGTAAGGCAGTAGAATAGGTCTTTCAAACACGGCCTTCGCGATCTCCGACAGTTTTCATGGTGCTGTACGAGCCGCGATTCGATCCCAGATTCGGGATATCGATCCCCGACGAGATTATATTTTATATCGAACATATACAGGGTGAGCCTCTTAACGTGACCACGTAGAATAACTCGTAAAATATTTGTTGCACGAAAAAATGTTTCAGACAGAAGGTTGCATGGCTTCCAGGGGGAGGACATATAGTACTGAAATCAGTTTTACGCTATTTTGCTTTTTTTTTTTTTTTTAATCAAGGTATGAAGGATTTTCATCAATTTTTTTTTTAAATGGAATAGTTAATATTGCTTAATATCGAATTCAGATAAAGCGTTGAATCCTACATAAAGAACTTTTATGTTATTTTGCTTTTTTCATCAAGGTACAAAGATCACCTTCAATTTCTTTTTAAATGGAATAGTTAATATTTCCTCTTGAATTCGGATAAAGCGTGGTTTAAAATACATAGTCACTGTTAATATTTTTTTACATTGTAAAATATTGTACTTAGAAAAGACCGTTAATCTCAGTAACTATGTATTTTAGACCCTATTTGGTGTAATACTTTCTTATGTAGAGTTCAACGCTTTATCCGAAATCAGGAAAAAATATTAACTATTCCATTTAAAAAAAATTGAAGACCTTTATAGCTTGATAAAAAAGCAAAATAACATAGAATTGATTACAATACTACATGTCCCCATGTAAGACCATGCAACTGCTATCTGAACATTTTTTCGTACAACAAATATTTCATGAGTTACTTGATGTCATCACGTTACGAGACTCACCCTGTATATATAACCCTTGGACAGTTGGAACCGGTCCCTGAAAGCATTGGCTTTTTTTCTACTTCCTTTACAGTTGACATTCGCTCGTCACAAACGCATATTCACAAAAATTCACGAATGTAGAATTGTTGAATGTACCGCGGAGAAAGTAACAATGGCATACAGAATTGCAGAATTTGCTGAAAGGACAAAAAATGGACTTTGAGGCGCAGAAATGTGTACCAGATTTTTAGGAAACAGGCCGCGCAAAGTATATGTACCTCGGAGCAGGCTACGTAAAAGTTCTCCGCGGCGAGATGCTCTAATATTTTCAGCGAATTGTGAGCAAAGGGACGGAAACAATTTTCAGAAAAGGAAGGAACAATCTCCCGGAAGGAATAGATCCAACAGAGAAATGCTTGAGAGCACAGTGAATTGCAAATGATGACAATATTTTACGTGTTTAATATATCGTCGTGCTGGTTCATCTTCGCTCATTGTTTTCGGGGGGAACAATGTGGTTGCTTCGGTGTCTTCTTCGTCGCTTTCTCGCTTTAATGCAACCGTGTGGAAGTATTCGTTTCGTTTCTCGACAAAACGAGGTTGAAACGAGGCGATGGAGTTTGATCGGACGATTTTGCTCACTGTCGACTAATTGATATACGTGAGCCACACTCGGATTAATTTTTATATCTCGGACATCCATTGTTCAATATTCCAAGCACACGCGCTTGTAAACTGTCGCTTAAAATACTCTTTGTTAAGGTTATGATAATAATTTATTTAACGCCGTATTTTATACGATACGATGTATCGACTGAAATGTCAAAATTTTGTTACGGAGAAATTGTACAGTTGAAATTTATAGAGATTATTTTCAAAGGAATAGAAAATCGATAGTTTCAAACTGTCTTTCAAGCACAGGCCTGAAAGTTTGTCTCGTTTTAGAGTTAGAGACCCAGCTCGGTCATTAACATTTAAATATCTCTGAAATTTTCAGAGATGCGATTAGCTTTCGGTCGAACAGAGTTACAGGCTTGAAACATCCATCTTTCGACGATAGTAATTTCTTGTTTATCCCCAATTTCCAAGTATTTCTAGACAGCGCAGAACTCCGTTTATATGAACTTATTGACTTGCTAATTTATTTTGTAATTGTATAATACGATTATTATTCTTCTATAGTCGAAGAATCCTCGTCGTCCCAGAGCTAAATACACTTTGTCGATTTTTTAGCAATACTCAAAGACAGGCCAGTTCAATTTATTTCCTGAATTAGAGAATATCGAGAATATCGTTCTACGTTCGATTGAAAATTACGTACGATTTATTGGGACATTTTATCTGTTATAATAAACGCGGCTCTATCGTATCGAGTGATTATATATACATATTTAATCTTCGACGAACCTGTCAAACAAGTTAACATTCGATAGTGGACCTTCATAATAGTGCTGCGCACGGATCTGTGCTTTATAAGCTTTCATTGTTTCTAGCGGCACGTTCCATTCGCCGTATTAATTGATTGAAATAACACAGGCTACGCGAGATTATTCCCAAACGTTCCAATCGCGCGAAGAGAGAAAATACGAATAAGGGAAATGAAAATTGATCCGCGAGATAGCAATCTCTTTTTCTGAATGCTTTGTTGTTCGACTCAATACTGATGGATTTACTGACGAGGAAGCATTTATTTTGCAACAGTGTCAGAGTGTCATATCATTTATCTTACGGAAGAAAGGTGCAAATAACAAGATAAAATATCTAATATCTATGAATATTCTATTTTTTCCTAAAATGCAGACGTATGTCATCGATTTCGTCTTGTCAAACTCGATGAAAAATTTCGACCCATCAGCGAAAGAATTCCGAGATCATTCAAAGTTTCATGACTTTGCACGTTTGCACGTGGCTTTGCCGGTCGAAAGACAGTTTTTCACCGCGACGTGAAGTGATTTCCAGATGAGAGGAAAGGCTTGGATTGCATTGTAACTGGATCGTTCGCGTCTCGCCAACTTTGGCCGACCAACCAGGCGGATGTTTCCTCTTCTTTCCTCTTTCAATTCAGTCGACAGACAGTGACAGCGTATGGAATCGATGACACGTGGCCGGAATAATTCCGCCATCGCCGACGCCATTCTTCTCTTTATGGTTTCACTGACGCGTTTCGCGTCGTTGGCTTCAATTAACTTTCCGGCCGCGTCCCACGGTGAAAAAGGATGATTCCGCCGGCGTAAGGATTCCGGAAAGGGGGGCTGGCGGGCTGGAAAGTCAACAAGGAAACGCGGTGTAATAAAACATGCAGGATCATCTGGTTCGGCTGGTTTCACGCAGGTGTTAACTCTTCGGGACAGGCTGTCGTGTCGCCTCTTTGATTAAAATTTATAAGAGGCCGAAAGGCTCTCTGCCTCCTGTATTTTCTCACTTCGTCGATCTTTCTCGCATTATTTTGTACATTATTTGCACTTTACGTGCAGCGTTGTAATTCCATATTGGACAGAGTTTCCTGTTGTTTCAAGCGCAGAAAGGAAAAATTATTGTTGAAAATAATGTTAGGTTAGCCAAAGAGTAACTGCGTTTTGCGTGTGTGTGTGTGTGCAAATGAAAGGCGAATTTCTCACGAAAAATAAAAATTTTATTAATATAATTACCATCTTTCAGGCAACTTTATGATTCCGCGTTCAAGTTCATATTCTTCATGACAAAGAAAGAAATTTCCAAGAACGATTCGATATCGCCACTGGTAGTGAAATTTAGTAAATTAAAGGCTTCTACACATTGGATAATTTTTTATGAGCTTTTTTTTTCGTTTCAGAACTAGTACAGCGAAATATGACGAAAATGTCTCTGTTCTGAATTTCCGTTCTAAAATCGACGCCGAACAAACGATCGTTATCGAGGCCGTGGTAATTTTCTTCTTTTTTTTTTTTTTGAAATAAGCTTTAACAATCAGGTATCAGATTACACAACGATCTGCTAAAAACGAAGTTAAATTTTAAGATATACGTCTTCATTAGGAAAAAACGCAATTATTTTTTTTTTTCTTTGCCAACCTAAATAACTTTATTTTTTTTATTTAGATTTCATTCGTGGCTGAAGTTTCATTCCAATAACAATCGATAACAATTCTTCTATTTTTCACTCGCTGTCGGATGATACTGAAGCAATAAAATTACCTCCGTTCGAAATTGATTAATTGATTTCCAAAATTGAAAAAAAAAAAAAAAAAATACACGCCAGCGTGGAATTCTGCTTGCGGTAATTGTCGAATGGCAAATTTTGAGAATATTTATATTTATATATTCAAGAGAGGTAAAATTGGGAACAGAGTTGATGTATTGCGAATAATTCAAGGATCATTCTGTTGATATCAATAAATTAGTGAGGCGGAAATAGATAGAACTAGTTTGTAGATTTGTAATATTGCGCGATGACGTTATACCTCATTCATACGCATCAGAGAAAATTCGTTTCGACCGTGGCTTTCTAATCTCTGAATAAATGAACAGTTTTCCCGTCTCAATAAAAATTCGACGTCAGTTTCGTCAAAAATAAATTAACGATCGTACGAAGAGAAGGAATATTTTACACCATACAGTCATTATTTCGTGCAATAAATTTCTAATATTGTGCTACAAATGTGACCGTAATATTCTGCCAAGCCAAACGAAAGTAGAACAACATCAAAGGAAGATAATCTCCTTCGAGAAACTGTCTCTAAAACGTCTCTTTCTCATTCTACGTAGAACAACGTCGTTTTACGGTACAAATCGCGCGATTATGAAGAGAGAGAAAGAGAAAGAGAGAGAGAGAGAGAGAGACACAATAGTCGAACGCGAGAAACGAGCCGTTTGAAACGACAAGCTCGATCGTCGTGCTGGTGAAATTAAACTTTCGGCCACTTGGCAGACACGCGCCGCAATTTCCTGGCCGCGTCGCGTGAGAGGCAAGCAAGCAACCGCCTTTACGAGCTCCGTCAGGAAGAAGCCCCCCCGCTCTGAAAAACCGCTCCAACCAAGTGCCAAGACACTTGTTGACGCCGTCTTCCTATCGTTTCCTATCGCACTTGCCATCTGTTTCTTCCAACGCGAGATCCTGAATACCTAAATTTCTGTTTCATCAACTACATACTGGAATGAACGCACGGATAGCTTTTGTCCCAAATTGCAACATTTTCCCCGTTTTAAGTATATATAAATATAACTTAGGTATGATATAATAAGGTATAATAATAATATGATATAATAATATAATAATAATATAATAATAATATAATATAATAATATAATAATAATATAATATAATAATATAATAATAATATAATATAATAATATAATAATAATATAATATAATAATATAATAATAATATAATATAATAATATAATAATAATATAATATAATAATATAATAATAATATAATATAATAATATAATATAATAATATAATAATAAGGTATGGTGTAATAAATGATAAGATTATTACTTCTTAATTTCTATCCAGTGATATCATACCGAAAAGAAAAAGAAAGCGACAAATTGTTGTATACGGTTCGGTCACTCGTTATGGTCCGCGAACCAGTTGCCAGAGCAAGGGGTTAATCGTCTCGCTCTCTTCCAGTGAATTTGAATAACCGATTGATCGATTGAAATTCGTTCCTTCACTTTGGAAATTTTTTTTTCCTTTTTTTTGAAAATTAACACGAAAGGTGTTTGTATGGGTATTTTTGATCATTAACATTGCACTGAAATTAAATTAATCATTCAATAAGCTTGAAGTCAAATTGTATCTAGTACAACTTCAACTGGAGTTATGGATTGATCTCAATTTGTAATTTGTATTTTGAAATATCTTTAGTTCAAGATAATTAAATCAAACTGCGATAGTTACCTATAGTGTAACTCAACTCAGTT
Organism: Frieseomelitta varia; assembly: GCF_011392965.1. NCBI lineage: Eukaryota > Metazoa > Arthropoda > Insecta > Hymenoptera > Apidae > Frieseomelitta > Frieseomelitta varia. The sequence goes on along the minus strand of NW_025110521.1, from coordinate 452,986 downwards.
ATTGTACCTTGAAGACAATAAATATCTTTCTTCCTTGTGTCTGCACAATCACTACTTTCTTACCGTTTATCAATTATTATTAATTGATAAATTATATATTTATATATATAATATATAATATAATATATTTATATTTATATTTATATATTAATATTAATTAATATTATAAAATTATAAAATAAATATTACATTAAAAATAATATATAAATATATGATATAATATATTTACATTTATATATTATATTAATTAATATTATAAAATTACAAAATAAATATTATATTATTATATTATTTTTACAAAAATTTCGTGCACTTCCTGATAGAAGAAGTTAGCAAAAGAACATGAAAGAACCTACGAACGAGCAATACTAAAATACTCGCCAATTAGTTACTCAATAATTTAGCACAGTGCGTAAATTGCGCGCGATGTTCGCGAGAGGCAATTTTATTTTGCTTTAATATACCGTGACCGTAATACGGTTGGCGGAAGACAGCCGGAGGAAGTCGGATCGGATACGAGCTGCTGCAGGCTCCGGGCAAATTCCATGCATAAAATTCCACGATACTTTGCAAACACATAGTTCCTCGTTCGATCGTTTCCGCAATCGGTCCCGTCAGCCAGCAAATTATTATCGTTCTCGTTGTACTTCATGGAAGGGAATGTAAATTCCATTACGCCGAGAACGATGCTCCCTTTGTGTCTTATCCGCGGACTTCCGTTTCAAACTGTACGTGGCTCGACATCCGTCCAAGGTCCAGCTTTTATCCGGATTTGCTACAGCTTCTCGTTGTCTTATCGATCGTCCGCGGATGCATTTTAACACACTATGTAACAAACTATCAACGACTCGGTTCAAGTTACAGACTCTGTCTCATAATTGTCTGAAAGTTCTTAATTTCAATAATTCAGTAAAGTTCTTAATTGTCTGAAAGTTCTTAATTTCAATTTCAATTCGAAAAATTTCGATCTCAGTTTTTCAACAACCTCGGCGCTTGTGACGTTCGAGTGAAATGTTCCAAACGGTTACAGATTCTGTCTCACAATTTCGACGTCAATATCGAGTTTAGATATTACACTATAGTTTTAATTGAGTTACACTATAGTCTTAATTGAGTTACACTATAGTCTTAGTTGAGTTACACTATAGTCTTAATTGAGTTACACTATAATCTTAGTTACACTAAGAGTTACACTATAGTTACTTGAGTTACACTATAGTCTTAGTTGAGTTACACTATAGTTACAGTATAGTCTGAATTGAGTTACACTATAATAGTATAGTCCTAGTTGAGTTACACTATAATCTTAGTTGAGTTACACTATAAACTTGAATTACACTATAAACTTGAATTACACTATAAACTTGAATTACGCTATAGTCTTAGTTGAGTTACACTATAGTTACACTATAGGTACAGTAGAGTCTGAATTGAGTTACACTATAGTCTTAGTTGAGTTACACTATAGTTACAGTATAGTCTGAGTTGAGTCACACTATAGTCTTAAAACTCTTAATTGCAATTTCAACAATCTCGGCGCTCGTGACGTTCGAGTGAAATTTTCTAAACAACCAGTACAAAAATCGTGATCGGATGCCGAAGTAATTGTATTCGCGGAATAAGATGTTCTCGCGAGCAATATAATTCAAATGAATGAATGTTTAACACAGAAAGGATAAAAAATGGTGAAAAGTATCTGGAGCGTTCAAGATGGAAGCTGTTCATCTGTCTAGATGTTTCTGGAGTCCTTGGATTATAAACTGAAAGATTGCCGACACAAAGGGACGAACGATCGCATCGGGACCGAATGTAAGCTGTGAATAATCTTGCCGACCCATTTCGAGAATTGAGCGTTAAACCACGCTATGAAAAATTAAAGACCTCCCTTTTGACCGTTCCATTCCTTTTTGGCTGGTTTTTTTGGACGACTCGTTGCCGAGAGATAATCGACGCAGTCTCTCGCTTCCCTTTCAGTAAGACGTGGCCGCGTTCCAATTCCTATTCTCCGCTCCTCCCCTTATCAGCGAACAGAATCGTGAGAGTTCGTGGATGTTAATTTATGTGGTTGAAGTAGAGAAGAAATTTGTCAAGCACATTTTAATTTGCAGCGAGAAGGTGGCTCGTTAATTACAAACAGCGCGTGCGAGAGACATATCGATATTGTTTCATGTTCGAGGGAAGCTTGAAAAAGTAACAATAATGATAATAGCGTGTAGGATTTTGTGGATTGCGATAAACGACGACGGACAACGTACGTTGAAAGCTTTCAACGTGTCGAATGAGATCGAGTGCGATTGGAACAAGACAATTTGAAATTGTATCGTGCAAAAGAGTAATGTGGAAAAAAAATTATTAGCTATTTTTATGACACGCGTAGGTTAATTTTTTCATTGTGTCAGCAACGTGACAATATGCATGGAAAATGTATCAGGACAAGACTGAATTATTCAAATGAAGAAGCAAATTTATCAGCAGAGATCGTGGAGCTGGCGTTTCTCGCAAATAAAATTCCTAACGGCGAATCTCTATTTCTCCAATAAGCAAAATGACAATGAGACTTTATCTCGAAAGGAAACGAAATTTGAATGCCCGCCACTGGCCTGTAACGTGTATGAAATATTCAAAGAACAATCAAGTAACATACGTTGGTCGACGGCTATACCCGAATCACGCGGAAGCGTAACAGTAGATAAACCCCACTCGCGGTCAGACAATAAAGCTGTCGTGACAGTGAAGTAGCTAGGATTAATACGGAATGCACCGGATACGAAGCATTCTCTTTAAGAGGCTTAATTAATAAATTACTGCGAACGTACAATGAGTTTTCATGCATGCGAAATGCGAATATAATTAACATAATATATATATAATTAATAATAAATTAGTCCTAATACATTTTTCCCTAATATCTCTGCTTACAAACACTAAAATGTCCTTTCAATTTACATGGAAATGAGAAATATGAAAATTACAATTTTTCAGGGGAAATCGGATCAAAACATATATTTTCTGTAATATTCAACATTTTGCAAACGTAATCTCAGAGATGTATGAAAATAAATAAAAAATATGTGGAGAAAATAACTTTCGCTAATCCAAGAATTGAGACTAAAAAGCATTTAAAAGACGTGCCATCTTTATTCATAGAAGTCAGTTTCTTCAGTATAATTTCAACTTGAAAAAACCATCTTTATTAATATTTTCGGGAGGAATTTTTATGAAGGGCTAGAAGGAAAGGGGCTAGGTTCTATTAAAAATTTACAATCGCTGAAAATTAGAGTAAAGTCATTGATTATTGCCACCAAAAATCGTATGACGTCACCAGTAACGCCATCGATAATTAAATCTAATAATTGCTGAAAATTAGAGTCAGGTGATCGATTATTAACCACTAAAAAAATCATATGACGTTGCAGTAACATCATTGATTATTAAATTTAATAATTGCTGAAAATTAGAGTCATCCATTATTAACCACTTAACTACTAAAACTCTTGTGATGTTACAGTTAATAATCGTCGATTGTTAACTATTAAATGCAACAGCATTTAATAGTTGCAACAGTTATCAGTCAGTTTCTTGCAACTGTGCATCCCTCTGACAAGGAACGTATCAATTTTGATAAAATTTGGCATGAATTTTTCGAAAGAACATGTGACAAGTATCTTTTTTTTATTGGCAATCGTCGATATTGAAAGAGTGAAAGCTACCTTGAAAAATCGGCGGTGCGGAACATATTTTGTCAAATATCTCGGGAATTACTGAAGATACAGTACATTCATAAAATTATTGCCGTTTAACGACGAATTTAACAGTGTATACCATTTTGCGAACAAATATACCATTTGTTTAAACAATATATTTAAAAAATCGTATTTTTCATAAGTTCCTCCAAGTCCAGTGTTAATATATTTTCTTGAATAATTCGTTTACGAAAACTGTACACTCAAACACAAATTACTGACGGAAGAAAAATTCATTATTTCCAAATCTTTCAGAGCAGGATGTACACTTGAATTGTTCCTTGTTCGTAGATATAGTTATAGTTCTGAAAGGAGCTGATTTTATTGTCCAACGCTTACCAACTTGTGATTATAATAAACACGATCGACTGTTCAATTATAATGATCGTAGAATGATATATACTCGCAACAAAAAGCAAAGTGTTAAAACTGTGAAACATCCAAAAGTGTTGTCTCCGTTCTCTCTGAAACGACGCTCTCTCGCTCGTCGCGACGCGGTACGATAGTCCAGAGGATGATCCGACGATTTTGCAATTCCGCGCCGCCTTAGAAATTTTCCCCCTCAAATGAAATTCCCCTTTATTCCACGTATTTCGTTTGCGTCGCGGCGGTAAAATTGAATTTCCCGCGAGAGCCAATTTGCCTCGTCGTCCCGTTGCGCCGTTTCCCGCCAAGACGTATCTGCTGCCGCTCGCGTGTAATGAATTTTCCTTTCTTCTCGGCGAGATTGAATGCGGGGGAAAGGTGGCTTTGAGTTTCGTGAAAGAAACGCGAAGGCGACAAAGTTCTCGTGGTTTGAGATTTTTGGCGAGATTTGACGAATCCTCTCGATAAATTCTAATAGATTCTAACGAGTTCCGTTTGAACTTCATTTCATCGTTTCGTTTGCGACAAAACCCTTTTACAGAAAAAAGCAACCCACGTACTACTATTTTTACGACTGTCAAAGAGACCTGGGAAATCGAGGCAGGATTCGCAGTTTTAATGAACAAAATTGTTCTCTTTCGTTCGAAAATCCACGAAATGTGAAAAAAATGTTCTGCAAATTCTCACGCGTTTGCGCGAAAAATTATATGTATATATAAAAGAAAAAAGAACCGCACCCACGAAATGAACGAAACGCATGAAATATCAGAGTTCAGCGTGAGAAATTCCCAAATTCACAGAAATTTCGCCTCGTTGTCGGACAACCACTATTTATTTTACTTAAAATTTTATTTTCAAAAAGCGTGACAAACGGTAAGGGGAAATTTGGACGAGGAGATAGGGATGAGCCGGTAGCGATAACCTCGATTCGCATAGTTGCCAGTGCTAAAGCGATTTGACGAATCCCGCGTGCGACGCGCGGCTTTTACACATACTGCTTCACCGTGCTCGTCCGCCTCTTCGTTATTTACTCATTCTCCGAGACAGAGGCGGCTTTCGCTCGAGCACTCTCTCGTCTCTGACCTCGTATTTTAAATATTTGCAATCGATACGGCCACCGTCTACCGAGGAGTCGTTGACTCCTCTTCCTCCATCTTTTGTGTGTGTTTGTGTGTGTTTCTCCACTCGAGTTTCCTCAGCCGGACTACTACCGTTCTATTTTTGCACCCGGCTGATAATTCGGTCGAGCCCTTCTTCCCGATATCTTCGCCATCCCGCCGCTGATTTCATTTGAATCGATGAATTCGCGGAATAACGCCAGTCCGAGATATTATACTTGCAGATGCGTTCCGCGCGGTAACTTTGCCTCCTCCCTGTTTCATCAGCGCCGTTGATCCTACGTTGATGTCCCAATTTCAACGCAGCCAGCGTTTACGTATTTGCACACTTGCGAAATTGTGAAATGACACTCCGGATGAAGTGAAACCAGTGAAGAATTTTGAAGAATTTTAAGAAACTGCCGCTTTACATCGGTCAAAGGAACAACGCGATGAAAATTACGGTTAAATTATTAATTAAACTAATATTTTATATATAATTTATTTATATTAAATATATATACGTAATAAAATTAATAAAATTTTTTTATATAATTTAACGAAAATTAAATAGCGGAATTAAAATTAATAATGATAAATTAAAGTGCCAGCGATAGCGGTTAAACTTATATAGTATATACTATACTTATATATATATATACTTATAAGTTAATATAAATTTTATTATAGTAAATATAGTAATTTTATTTTATTATAATAAATATAGTAATTATAAATTTTATTACAGTAAAAGTAATTGTTATATTAAACTTATTAATTTTAGGTGAAATTTAAATTAATATAAATAGTATAAATTTTAATATTAAAATATATATTAAAATTGAATAATAAACTAGAATTAGACATCCTATTGTGTGTTAATTTAAGAATAAAATTTTTATAATTGATATAAAATAACGATCGATAATAATGTACCTTTCAGCTTATTAATACACATTTGACGCGCTGTATAATTATAAAACAGAATACAACGCAGTATCTCTCTACCTATCCTCTCTATTAGCCTCTTTATTAATTTGCGTGTCTCTTCAATTATAACAACAGGAGGGAAAAAAAGAGAATTTCATAATTGATCGAAGAATTTCTTTGCAATGACAACTCTCTTTCGTGAGTCGTAAATTTAAAACACACGTTCAGACTTCAACTGTTTTTCAACTATATGATCCACCATACTCCCAGGTATGGTTCAATTCAAACAAGAAATTGAGAGAATTTCTTGTTTACCTTTCGTCTTTTCTCTTTTTAGACGCGAACGGTTCCTGAGAGACAGCCTGTCGAACTTATCAAATTGAAAATGTGATTCTCCCTGAGACGACAGAAGCGTATTCGCATCTGCCGGCGAATAGACCTCTGATCTTGAAGTTTTGATTTGCCAGCTCGGAATTTCTGCGGTGAAATTGCCGCGGACGAAGGGAAGAGGAAACTTAGCTACGTTTAATAGGATTCTCGTAAGAATGTTGACTTTGAGTAACTGCTACTGACACCCAGTGAGACTCTGACCCTGTCTCCCGTTCCTCGGCCAGTGCATTGCGTAATTACATTACGTGCTTAAACTTCCCTCGTTCCCTTTCGTGGCTACGTATTCTAAGGGAATCGTATCGTGCAAAGTTGTTTCCACACTTTTTTCCTAAAATATATCTTCTGTTCTCTCGAATAACTTTCGAGCCTTAACTTCCAATAATAATTGCAGATTAAATCGAACAAACCTCTCGAAGAATACACTAAAAATACAACAAAAATTAGAAATTGATCATTTTGATAGTTTCAGTGTTAACAACGCTTGCTCTCTTCTTCCCTGCACTCAATCTTTAAACAAATTCTAAAAAGGTGAAATTGCAGAAAATAATACGAAAAAATATATAAAATATATTAGAAAATATATAATAATATATGCATAAAATAATACGGAAAAATATATAAAATATATTAAGAAAATAAAATAATATAATATATAATATTAAAATAATAATATATAAAATAAAATAATATAATATATAATATTAAAATAATACAATATATAATAATATATGCATAAAATAATTCTATAATACGGAAAAATATATAAAACATATTAAAATATTATCTCATTAATATTTTAATAAATTAATAATATTTCTTAGACAATACTAATATTATAATGTTATAAAATAATTTCCTACCCAGAGTCTCGCCTATTAAAAATTTTCCTCGTTAATGCACGTTTCCGCTCGAAGAAAGAAATCAGCCTGACCTTGAAACTTGAGAAACTCCCCCCCTCGAGAAAATAAGGATATGATCCTGCAGAAGGCTACCAGTATCCTCTATCCTCCATCTACTTTCGAAGTCGTTTCGGGGATAATTCGGCGCGGGGCAGCTCGTGAGTTTACTTTGAAAACGAGTACCCTCTGAACGTCGGAGTTGCCTTTATTGGTTCATAAAGTCGGGGGATACCTTTGAGCACCGAAAATCCTTTGTTTCACGTGGAGGCACTTAGCCCGCGAGGATGAGTTCGATATCGCGCCGTTTAATCTAGATTTAACTCGCCTCGAACGCAAGGTCGCAGGCTACGCTATGTGCAATTTTCGTATGTACAAGGTGGAAAATGAAATTTCCCATTGGCTAGTCACAGATAAATTCTACACTTTCGATTTGAAGTATATATAGTATATGTAAATCTATGTGTAAAGAATCGGGCTTTGAATTTCTAGGTCCAAAAATTCTTTTTCCTTGCACTGTATTCTACTCATCACGAAGGTAAAACATTTCCGCAACCTAATAGTTCTTTTTCGAAAAATGGCAGAAAACACTGCGAACGCGTGAGTCTTAACAGCGACTTTATAGTTCTATACGCGTGGATATTTATATACGTAATGTTTATATTTCGAATAATGTTAACAGTTAGTTTTATTATTTGATTTGCTTAGCTACACTGATGCTACAACTATGATAAATCAAATGCTAGTGAAACCTAATCCATAAGTCGCCATAAAGTCGCTGTTAGATGATTGAGAAACTCTGTTGCCATTTTTTTCAAAAGAACTATTAAATTGCGATCTATTCTACTCACAACCTAATAGTTCTCTTGAAAACTAGCAGAAAAGTTTCTTAATCATTTGACACTGCGTCCTAACAGCGACTTTATGGTCGCGTGGATATCTATCTTACATAATTTTGGTTTCACTAACACTTGATTTATCAAAGTCGTAGTATTAGTGTGAGTCTAATTAATCAAATGATAGAACTAACTGTTATTAATATAAACATATAATATAAACATCCCCGCAACTAGAATCATAAAGTCGCTGTTAGAACCTATATGTCTGCAGTATTAAATGATTAAGAAACTTAATTTATGCAAGAGAACTATTTTTCGATCTATAGTTCCTTAGAAAAGTTTTACCTTCGTGATACGTAGAATATAATGCAAGAAAAGAATTAATTTGTAGACCTTGAAATTCAATCATTTGCAGCAGGTTTCTTTACATGTGTTTCCATCAAATCGAACGATAGCCACGGACAAACGTATATACGCGCACGTGTGTATCATGGAAATTTTCACCACGCCGGAATTAGTTGAAACGCTGTCACCGCTTTCATTGCGATTCGGCTTTGTCGTCGACCGGATATAGTCGATCCGTCGCGGATTATTTCACGGTGCTTCCTCTGCGACGTTAATGGCGGCTTAGACAAGTGCAAAGCTGTTAACGCGTTCACTGCCAATTAGTTATTTAGGAATAAATAAAACGTGTATGTTTACTGTATGTTTATTTATCTGCAAATTAAGAAGACTTCGTTTGTTTAAATTCAATACGTTTACGAATAAGTGGGAAAATCTGTTTTTACTTGAGGAAATAAGACCTACCGGAACTGGAAGACTAGTGGTGCTTATCACTAGTATAAAAAAAAAGAAAATGGAGATTGAACAAGTGTGATAGATCGTCGATAAGTTTTAGAAATTTTATCGTCGATCGTCGAAGATTTTTGGAAGTTTTAAATCATGATTTTGTGAACTAGAACAGTTGTAGAACAGTTGTAGATGTCTTTTGCAGATGTGTAGTATTATGGGACTCAATTATCATTGTTATATTAGGATTTGAAATAAATCTGAATAATACATTATATTAAATTATAAATAAATACGTATATAACATATTTATAAATATTTAACATTTATTTATATATATAAATCTATAATATCTATATAACAGAAGTATTACGTGGAGAAATGCTTGTGAATTTTTATGAATATATTCTGTTGTTCGTTTTACATGAAACGTTTTCATTTTATTCAAAATTGTATTAAGACTCATATTGAAATGAGATGAGTAGAGTTTGAAATTTAATGAATGATAACCCAGAGACAACTAATTGTTAATATTTTCAGTTTCGAAATATTAGATTCAATATAAGATTTCTTTGAATTTCAATTTTAAACATAATTACATATTTCGACATTATACGCAATTTTTAGCAGATTAGGTTGGTATGATATATCCTTGCATTTCAAGTCGAAATAAAATACGTTTATTTTTCCTGCTCCATTCAAGCCGTACAAAAGTGCACGAGATAACAAAAGACTAACGATTGTATTGCGTGCCTCTGTTTCACTATTATGCAGCAGTTTTCTGGAAACGTTAGCTGAAAATATGAAACCGGTAATTTGAGTAAGTATGCTCAAAAAGTGTAGAAAAAAAGCATTTTTTCGCTGACATTATAAAATGTCACAACAGAGAAGAAACAGACAAACTTGCTTCGCAATTAATCGGATGATTTTCAAATTCTTAAAAAATTATACGCTCACGCGAGGGAAGGGTGCATTTTCAAATTTAGAATTTTACTTAACTTTTATGTTAAAATTGCTTCGTACTGAATTTTTCGAATATTTGAAAGTTCCGAATATCCAAGCTTTTAAATATTCAAATCGTCGAATATCTAAATTTTCAAATATTCGTATTATCAAATGATAATCTAAGCTTCTAAACGTGCAAATTGACAAATATTCGAATATTTGAATAAAGTACTTGCCTGCAAGTATCGAATCTTTCGAATCTGTTCAAACCTTCAAATATCTAAATTTTTGGATATCCAAACATTTAAACGTTCAAACTGTCAAATACCTAAATTGTCGAATACCCAAATGTTCAAAATGTTAAATAGTCAGTTTTCAAATACCAGGTTTCATTTTAAATTTTCAAAATTTATTCCAACTTTCCAATATCCGAATTTTCAAATATATAAGCTTCCATACATCCAAATCTTCTCTACGTGTGCAAACTTTCAAATGTCATATTTTTAAAAATTTTTGAAATTATTATTACTTAATAATTATAATTAAAATTAAATTATTATTATCATTATAATTGTAATTAAATTATTAATTAAAATTTCCAATTGTTCTTCAAATATTCAAAACACCATTTCCACATATTGTTGCAACCCTATTGTGTCTGTTTCCTACCTTTAATCGTTCGAAAAATCACACTGAAGAGAAACAAAAGAAACGGTACAAAGGGAAACTTTCGGAGGAACGTTTCCCTTCCTCTCGCCGGTGTCGCTCGATCCGCGTCTCGACGATACGAAGCAATTCACGCTAAGGGTGAACGTGTCACCTGGCACCACGCGGTAACTAGTATCTACTAGAACGTTTCATTGTTATTGCCCTGGAATCGCCTCCAAGTAACGTGACCGACGTATTTGGAACTGTCACGCGCTTTACAGCCGAGGATCGAAAGTCCCTTTAGTACACAACCGTTGGATAATGGTTGGTATGACCTGATTGCTTATGCTCGATCTCCGGTGTCCATTCTGTAGTTTCCTCGAATCGAGAACTCGTTGAACGTTACGAAATCTCGCGTCTGACGATACTTCGTTTGTTTACCCCTGCTTTCAATTGATCGTTTCACTGAACTGTCCCTTGATATGGACTTCACTCGGTATGAAAACAGAAAGCTGGATATATAATAAATTTAGAACTTTAAATTGTGCATTTTCTTACATAGATGTTTTGTAGAAAAATTCATCCCTTTTTGCATCACATTTTCAGCCAATGTGTAATTTTGTTTGTCGGTATTTCTTTTGTGTCTGATATTGTCTTTTCGTTCAGACGAAATTTTTTCATGTCATTTCGTGTGAAAGGAAGTTATTTTATTGCGTTGTGATATTCTAATCAATATATAATATAATGGACTTATTCTACTTGAAAAAAAAAAAACATATCTTATCTGCAACATGTAGTAATTAAATTTCTTTTGACCAATTTATTAAAAATTATCAAAAAGAATTATAAGCCTGCGAAATTGAAAAAAGTAATTAAATTTACCAAAATAATACAAATAATAATACAATAAAAATTAAATTTAATAATAATACAAATAATAAATTTGTATTATCATTTTATTTTTTATTTTTATGTTATTTGTATTATTATTAAATTACAAATATAATGATAATAATGCAACAAAAATTAAATTTACCAAAATAATACAAATAATAATACAGTGAAATAAAAATACAATAAAAATGATACAACAACCAAAATCGAGAAAAGTAATTCAATTAGATATTCACCGTTTTCGAAGATTTTAAAGAACTCGATTCTTCAAACCATCGATCATCAAACTACTGAATTTCGTGGGTCGATCGATTCTCTCGTGATTAAAGCTACCGCGACTTGTTTCACACACACACACAAAAAGAAAAAGAGTTCTCTATACACGCCCGCCCTTTTCCCGTCGCGGTTCTTCCCTATTTTATCTACACCCTCACCTCGCATCGTCATCCAGTCTGTCTCTCTGTTTCCCCGTTGTTTTTCCTCTGGACAATAGTACGCGATAGCATCCCTGGAGATCAAAGGGATACGATGCACGGAGCAAACGTGCTCGTGAACACGCGCACTATCCTCACAGTTACCATTGTTCTTCGCTGTGTCTCTATTCCGCTTGTGTTTTTCCTGTTGTGTTTCATTTTTTTTTCTCCGCTTCTTCTTTTTGCGAGCGTGTTTGTCTACTTTTGTCTCCTTTCATCTCGTAATCGTCCTTTCTTGTTTCGAATTAGTCAATCGAGTTTGTCGACCCGCGTTCATCTCGAATGATTGTGCGTCCGTCCAAAGCGAACGTCGACTACTGTCGATGCTCGCTCGAGAATGAAAGAAAGCGAATTTATATAAAAAAAAAAGAAAAAAAACTTTCGACGGAGAGTCCCGATTTGGGAAACAGTTATCTCCTCGGAGACCTTGATGGGAACTTCAACTTTTCAGTAGAAAATTTCGTGGAAAATTAAATAGCCGAGAGTAGCTTTTTCTTTGTTGTTGGTAGATTAATTTTTGATGGAGAAACGAAGGATTTGTGACGAATAATTTTGTCAAGGAATTGTAATATTAATGAACATTGTTTCATTTTTAAAATACGAAAAAAATATTGTTCATTCGTTCCTTTACGTGAAAATTTGAAATCCCAAACAAAAAGAAATTTAAGATTATTCTTACAGTGCTTAAATAATAAATGTTTCAGTTTCAAACGCGTACACTTTGATATAATATTTATTCCATGTACAATGACACGTTATATTCATTGAAGCTCCAACCAAGTAAACCAATTATTCTATTATCGATTGTGAGATTACGAGACTCCAGTGTCAACCAAAGGATTAAACAATACCTGTTCGTATTTGCCTAAGTTCACATTTCAATATTTACGTGAAAGACAATAAAGTTTCGTAGTTTTGTTGTAAAAAATTTTTTAGTTTCATTGTAAAAAAAAAATAAAGAAACTACGTTAGCACGGTCTGGATGCTGAAAAAAGGATTAGAATAAGTTTACATTCCTGCACGTTTCAATATTCGCAAGAACGACATAAAAATGCAAGGAAAGATGTACGAAAGATATTATCTGTCCAAGGTACCGAGGTATCATACATGTAAGTCAGTCGAACGTATCGTCCCGACGATAATATCGCGGTCCGATATAAGCTTCCCGATACGAGAGACTCGGCTGGCACGACAAAGTCGAAAGATTTACAATGCCACATTCACGAGGAAGTCTCTTTTATCAGCAGAACTTTTCATCGTCGTTTTAAACGGCGTTCCTCAACTTCGTTCCCGTCGCTAATGTCCTCCGATGAACTAATATCTGTAGCTTTTCACATTCGTTTGATAAATCGTCGCTACGCACCACTGGGAGAAAAGTGCCGTTTCCCCCTGAGAATGTTGAAAGAGAGCTCGTTTCACTTTACAATGGTATTTCCTTCTTTCTTTCTTTCTTTCTTTCTTTCTTTTTTTCTTTTTTTCTTTTTTTATCTTCTTCCTCCTCCGAAACGCCATTTGAATCTGAAACGGCGTTTCAAAGATATTGAATATTCATGCGCGCAGATTGTTTTTAAAACGAGGAAACAAGGTTGCCGCCACCCTCTGTCTGAAGGAACGTAATCTGTATAAATTATACAAAATTATACTGTCAATCAGAAACAGTTTCAATTAATTGCAATACGAAGGTAATGATTAATTGTGCGACATACCTGACGAAATCACAAAGATTCGATTATCGTTTCTTTGTCGAAAATTCATTAACAAATGAGACACAATCGACTGGATATTATCGAGAGTTCAATTTGAAGCAGGGATTTCGCGCAGATCCCTGTCGATCGTAACGAGTATAACGTATCGTTGAACGAATTCTCCATATTTCCTGCAACAGAGAATCAATCGTTCTGATTTTCTCGCTGGCATCGATGAAACGTAACAGCGTTTATCCGACCTTCCGAATTTCCCCGAAACTCTGCATGAAACGCGATGTCTCTCCGCAGAAACTGAATCGATTAATATCAATTTCAATTAACGATCAAGCGGCGCACGTTTCGAAAGGCTAATTCAAATCGCGAAAGTAGCAACGAAATTCAATCGATTCGCGAAAACTTGTTTTATTTTCTCTCTCTTCTTTCGTTATCGCTCTCGCGAGCACGCTCCACCATTATTCGCTTCGTTTTGCGTTAACTTGGCCCCCGTCTCGCTCCGGCCAGACAGAATTAAGCTGAATGAAATTGAATTTTCGTCGGACTCCCTTTGCTACCGAGCTTGGGATTTCCGACATTTCGCGCAATACGTGACGGAAATATTCTCCCGTTCGTAGCTCGCGCAACCGTGCCCGCTTCGTGTTTTATTCCTTTTGCTTTGTTTATCGGGAACGGCCAAGCTTTTGGTCGAAATTTGGAGAAACATCTCTGGAAAATTTCTGGTCCCGACGCTTCTCGAATAATCAATTAATTTCGTTTTTATCGGTTAATAAGAATCACTGAAGAATTGCAGATGAATGTAATCTACGTGTAAAACAGAAAAAGAACCTTGACCGCGCGATTAAAGAGAGACGTTTCCTCTCAATATTAAAATTTTATATTTGAGTTTATTTTGTGCTTTACACTCTTCGTGCGGCAGAGGTAATAAAATTCAACGATCAAAGTTCGAGCGATTAATTCAGCTCTAAATTGTTATCGTCCTGTATGACCCGTTAATATCTTGACGATCCCCTTTCGCGTAATTAAACTAATAGTATTAATCAAGTTTTACAAGTAACGAGATATATAATAAATCGATGAGCGCCAATAAATTTGCCTTGTGCAGCAGTGACAAATTCAGTAAGAAATTGAATTGAACTTTACAGACAAAATCTGTGTTACAGACAGTGATTGCGAAAAGTATTTGCACATCATGCATTTACATACTTGCCACTTGACAAAGTCCAAGTATATATAAACTAATATACTATTAAACTAATATACTATTGTTATATATAACAATAGTGTATAATAATATATTAATAATATATTTTATATATAATAATATATAAAATATATTATTAATATATTATTATACACTATTGTTATATATTACAATATACTATGGTTATGGTATTGTACTAATATTAACATACTACTAATATATTCTATATAACAATGCTGTACTATTAATATACTACCATTTGATAATATTTCCATACAGCTACAGAAATTTGATATATTCCAGAAATAGAGCGTATCTAATGAAAGAAGCTTTGTTGGAAAATAAAATGAAAGTAAATACGTTGTGAATATGTATGCTGCAGAAATTACCGTTTTCTCTAAAACTCCCTTTAATTATCCGCGTGAATTGCAAACTTGAAAAATCGCAGAAGCACGCGAGAGAAAGTCAAACGAAGAATTTCGCAAATTCATAAATCGTCTGAACCGTAACCTAACCGCCCTGACAAACTGTGAAACTTCTCTGTGCAAGCTACCATAGGAAATACGAGAGATTCGAAAGCTCGCGATGCTTGGCGGCCTCAGGGGTTTCAATTTCGTTTTTGTTTCGCCATTAGCGCGGAGGCTGGAACAAAACTTTATTACCCCCCGGTCGAGACGAGAAATTACAAACGAACGGAGGAGGTGGGGAGGAAGTACGAGGTCGAAGGAAATGATTGAAAACCCGACATTCTTCGGGGTGGGAAGAACGAGAAAGAGACGAATTCAAATGCCGACACAGAGACGCGGATTTTCAGACGCCTACGGCTGGATAATGGATTATCCACGTTTCTTTCATCCCCCCCCCCTTCTTTCCACGAAGATTAATCCTCGTTTAATACCTCGGTGTCGACTTCATGAATCAGCGCCGCGAAACTACCCACCTCTCCCCGCTGGTCGCGACTTTCTTTCACGGCGAGAATGCCGGAAGCGCCTCGTAGAAAAGCTTCTTCCCGCCGTCCGGAATCGTCTGCATTTCCCTGCCTGTCCTCTCGACGACGTGTGGCTCGGTCGCGGGAATCGATCACTCGACCCCTCAACTTCCAGCTTTTACGATATATACGTATGTATGTGTACGAGTGGATGGATGTGTGCAAGCGCCATGACCTAACCGCGAACGAAAGAACGTTCAAGTTCATCGGTTACGTGTTCCGTGTCCGGAATGGAATTACAGGTGGATTATATCGGCGATTGTGTCACCTGCGGCTCGTGTTGGGGCACGGTCGGTTTATTGGCGGGCAACGAGAGATTGATTTGCGAAGAGAATTCCGGCAATTTGATTTCGAGAATACGTCGACGTGTCTGAGGGATATAATTTGGAAAATCTTGAATCGTGATATTCTATACGATTTTTCATACTGTTCGTAGTCTGATTCTCACGTTTTGAAGTTTCTTTTTTTTTTTTTTTGTAAATGCATAAGAATCTGTGGTCCAACGATGATAGATAATCTGATGGTAATGAATGTTTTAAAATATAGATTATTTTGATAAACTAAAGGTTGTTTCTTTATGACTGATGAATATTTTAATACATACAGATTTCGATAGACTAGAGGTTGTTTCTTTGTGACTGATAATAATGAATATTTTAATACATACAGATTTCGATAGAGTAGAGGTTGTTTCTTTGTGACTGAATGACAATGAATATTTTAATACACACAGATTTCGATAGAGTAGAGGTTGTTTCTTTGTGACTGAATGACAATGAATATTTTAATACACACAGATTTCGATAAACTAAAAGTTGTTTCTTTGTGACTGATGACAACGAATATTTTAATACATATAGATTTCAATAGAGCAGAGATTGTTTCTTTGTAACCGATCACAATGAATAGACTCAAGGTTGTTTCTTTGTGACTGATGACGATGAATATCTTAATACATACAGATTTCGATAGACTAGAGGTTGTTTCTTTGTGACTGAATGACAATGAATATTTTAATACACACAAATTTCGATAGACTAAAAGTTGTTTCTTTGTGATTGATGACAACGAATATTTTAATACATAGAGATTTCAATAGAGCAGAGGTTTGATGCTAATGAATGGACTGAAGGTTGTTTCTTTGTGACTGATAACAACGAATATTTTAATACATACAGGTTTCGATAAACTAAAAGTTGTTTCTTTGTGACTGATGACAACGAATATTTTAATACATACAAATTTCAATGGACTAGAGGTTGTTTCGTTGTGATTGATGACAACGAATATTTTAATACATACAGATTTCATAGACTAGAGATTGTTTCTGATGACAATGAATCTGATGCTAATGAATAGACTCAAGGTTGTTTCTTTGTGACTGATGACGATGAATATCTTAATACAGACAGATTTCGATAGACTAGAGGTTGTTTCTTTGTGACTGAATGATGATGAATATTTTAATACACACAAATTTCGATAGACTAAAAGTTGTTTCTTTGTGACTGATGACAACGAATATTTTAATACATACAGATCTCAATAGACTAGAGGTTGTTTCTTTGTGATTGATGACAATAAATCTCATGCTAATCAATAGACTCAAGATTGTTTCGTTGTGACTACATGACAACGAATACTTTAATACACACAGATTTCGATAGACTAGAGGTTGTTTTTTTGTGACTGATGACAATGAATTTGATGCTAATGAATAGACATGAAAAGGTTGTTTCTTTGTGATTGATAACAGTGACTATGAGTTACATTTTATCGGTTCAAATTATTGTTTATTTAATTAATAACTTGTTCTCTCTGACATGAACTTCAATGGCCAACGAATGGAAAAAGAAAAAACGTCTCGTCTCACGGGAATAAAATCCATAAGGGTGTAAATCGCGTCAATGTCGTTTTCGATCAGATTATCAGGCACGCAACGAGACAGCTGGCCAGAGCACAACGGAAGAGAAAGCCAATCGCGGCGATCCTGCCAAATAATCGTTCTTCCGTAGAACGCTTAGATTTTCGCATCGTTCGTCGAAAACGCCAGATGCGTTGGACATGACGAAACAATAAGATCTTCAGACAAGAGATCGTTTCATTTTTCCTCTTCTGTTTTACGAACTCTGAACTCTGAAACTTCACTGTCCGAGAATGAATTTCGTTTGTTTCTCTGTCGAAACTGATGACCGATTCTTCTAGAATAAACCTTAACGAGAATTCTAAACATCCCCAATTCTGGAAATCGTTGAATTTTGAACTGCGTCGGCGTGAAAGTTTGTAGTATATTGTTAGTATTGTTATTGTGTTGATACACTACGTGTATCAGTGTCTGTGACAATTTACCAGAGTTTCCAGTATGAAGTGAAATTATAGTAATCCTTGCGATGCAGCAGGCTCTTAAATTAAAGCATCGTATGGCGGCACAGATTAATGTAAATGGTGCCAAGAGTCGCGACGCGCGGCGTTTCACGTTTCTCAATGAAAAACCGAAACCGAAGCTAAGCTCCACACTGCATGCAACCTTGATTCGGGTTTTCGGACCCATATCTTGTAGGATTTTTGATAATTCGCTGAGCCAGAGCGTAAAATCTTTGACACCCAACTAATTCCACTTGTACCGTATACACAGTGAGAAGCATGACTGAATGCATAATGACGAAAAATTGTCGATAATTTAAATCACATTTCATGACCATCTATTTGGTCTCATTTTAAACCGCAAAGCTTCTACTTTGAAAGTCTCGGGTTCGTTTTTGCCAAAGATATTTTTACATCATGCAAAAGTACCTTTATTCGAGAAAATAGTAAAAATTGTAGAAACATTTATGGAACAAATCTTTTTCATAATCTGGTTTACTAGAGTCTCGAAAATTGACATTTTCTCTTTACAAAGATATCAAACTTGCTGTACGATTGCTTCTTTTATTTTTGCGACTTTATTGAACTTTGAATACAGGTTAAACGACAAAATATTAGAATTTCTTGAATTTCGCAATTCGGATTGTTTATGTCCAATGTCAAATTTCACTCAAATTTTTATGCTTGCTAATTATTCCTGCAAATATTTGACCCGAGGACCCAAAGTACAGATTTCAGTAAGTATTTTAGAATTCTTTCAGGCTTCTTTTACAAATCAGAAAAAGTGAAATAATAGAATATAAAATATAATTAATAACTAATGTTACATGAATAAATACTACAATTAACAATTATAAATTAAATAATAAACAATCACAGTTACGATTGATAATAATTGATGTAATAAATCATTAATACTGCGATAATTGCAACAAACGAACGACTACACAAAACAACTTGAAAACAACCTTATTACATGAATAAATATTACAATTAACAATTATAAATTAAATAATAAACAATCACAGTTACGATTGATAATAATTGATGCAATAAATCATTAATACTGCGATAATTACAACAAACGAACGACTACACAAAACAACTTGAAAACAACCTTATTACATGAATAAATATTACAATTAACAATTATAAATAAAATAATAAATAACTACAGTTACGATTGAAAACAATTGAAGTAATGAGTCATCAATACTGCAACAAAACGACTGCAAAAAACATCTCGAGACAGCCGCCTTAACAGCTTGCGCTGGCAACTGATTCGCGGACCATAACGAGTGACCAAACCGTACATACAATAATTCGTCGCTTCTTTTTTGAACACGTCGTTGTGATATCGCTGGATAGAAATTATTGAGAATAAATTTATTATTTGTTTTGCCTGAGTATATACCTAAATATACTTAGAACATTAGAGAAAGTATTGCAATTTTGGGACAAGAAATTCTCGACGTAAGCAGCGCAAGAGGTTAAATTTTTTGAATCGTAACATCCCGACGAGCAGTGAAAAGGTTAAAAAAAAAAAGAAGAAGAAGACGAAGAAGAAGAAGAAGAAGAAAAAAGAGAAACCACGGCACTCGATACCGCAACATCGCCATTACCATTTGAATGGCAACGTGACCCCGATACTCCTTCAAACGAACCCTGTTCTCATTGCTCGCGGTGTCCCCCTACTCGAGCTGGAGTTTCCCGGTTCACGCGCGTTACACGCTGCAGTATCACGGGCCCGGGCCTCTTATCGGGCGAGTGGCTGTTCCGTGAAAGGTGGAGAAGCTAACGCAACGCGCGTGCACGTCCGTACGATACGACCGGTTTTGCATTCTTCACGCGCTTCGCGTATCACGAAGATGGATCACACGTTTATCGCGAAAATACGCGAGCTCCTCTACCTTAGGTATTTTTAGCAGGCGAGCAGCCAGTGCTCGTGCAACGAACGTTCCGTTTGCTTTTGTCGGCGAGCAGATCACTACGAATCACTACGAACAGTAATGCGTGAATTATTGAGATCGCAGATGGATTCGGTTGTTCGAGGATCGGCCCGAGCGGATGTTATTTTGGCCGTTTGTGATCGCCGGCGGATGGCGAGGCCTCCGATTCGTTCTCGTTCGTACGAATCGTGCTGTTTATTTTGACACAGTGAAAAATGGCGATTCGTCAGCGTCTGTGCGTTAAAAATTATTATATTTACATAGTTATTCATATAATTTTATATTTTTATATATTTTTATTTCTTATTATATTTATATATTTTTATATTTACATAGTTATTTATACATTTATTTATATATTTACATATTTACACATTATATATTTATATATTTATATATTTATATATTTATATATTTATATATTTATATATTTATATATTTATATATTTATATATTTACACTGAGAAAGACACAAGTATCTGGGATTTTACGAACAGTTGAAATCTAATAAATCTTCTCGAAAGTTGGCAACAATTTTCTTAGGCACTAGTTAGAACGCAAATATCTCGATTTAAAAACAACATGACCTATTTTCGAAACAAACGGCTCAATTGGTCACAGTGAAATCCTTTCTGCTTCAAAGTTCTAGAACTTTTTCCTTTTTTCTAATTTTTAATATTCAATACTCGTTGTAGATAATGCAAAGTTTTTACAGATTCAATTCTGAGATGAATATAGTATTTGTCGTAAGCTATCGTAAATCTAAGCAGAGGCATACGTGAAATTTTCGGTATTCGAAAAAGTTGGGACTACATTCCTGGGAATTAATTTTGCTGTGCATTTTAGAGGCTTATTTTGTTGGATGAGTGACGAGAGTAATTGGCTATTTTCGACAGTAAACCAGCAATTTTATTAAAAATTTACGAAGTCAGATTTTTGCTGACGTATAAAGTAACAATAAACAATTACGAATCTATGAAAGATGAAAAGTCACAAGTATTAATATATATATTATATTTGTTACGACATATTTTCCAATGGTCACTAGTCGTTGAAAATTACACGATGTTACAGTCATAATATTAATTGACACTATAAAGAATTACAAACCGAGTTACTGATTAGTTATTATGCTGTTAGTAATAAAAAAAGAATTCCTCTATCCATCCACGGTTTCAAAAAAAAAAAAAAAAACAGAATTCGAATGAAAAAACTCATTTTTATTGAATATTCGTTGGTCATTTAATCCAGGAGGTTGAAGGTTCGGTAAATGATATTTCATCGCATACACATGTGATTCAACAGCACAGTATTTTCCTTGAAAATAGAAACGTGTAACTTTCTACCAATTAAATCTCCCGGCCAAATAAAACGTAGGTCAAAAGACCAACGAACGGCAGGCGAGGCTTGATCGAATTCGCGAACGATACGATCCATTTATTGCGGTTGATAAAACCTTTACGCTTCATTCAACAACTGCTAAACGCTAAAACCTGCTTCAATAAACGCTAAACTCTCGTTCAGCTGGGAATACTATTCGCGTTCTTCGCCAAAAAAAAAAAAAAGAAAGAAAAATTCGTTCGCCTTCGTTTTTTCGCCATTTTCAACGATGTTTCTCGCGCGATATTTTGCGAGAGTAAACAGTCAAGGTTCTCAATTCGTCCGTAAGAATCGTACGACGTCGCAGAGATTACGTATGACCGTAATCTTCCGGCGACAGTGATCTATAGCGCACCGGGGGACGTTTACAAACGTGGATAATTTCATCGTCGGGTCCTTTCGACGATAAATCTCGCGTACGCCCCTCGTCGACCGACGCTCGGTCCGACGTGTCGACGAAATTTTCTGCCTCTCAAGGAATCGTTGTCTCTTTTCGTCTGGAAATTTCTTTTCGTTGACACGGATGACCAATCAAGCCTGACAATATTAGCTCAATGCTAACACTGATTGCCAGTGATAGTTTGAAAGAAATCCGCAAATTTCAGGAGTTGTTCACGCTTCGATTTACCATAATTATGAAAATGGCAAAAAGACGTTCTGAAAAGGGAACAGCAAACAATTTTTCTTGTAACATCATCCTTGACCACGACTGCAACGTGGAATAAACCATCTCGAAAATACAAGTGTCATTTCTTTTCGCAACACGATCGGAAATGGCCTCTTCTCCATTGGTGTGCTTGGTTTTTATTGGCTTGAGATCGATAGACTCTGGACAACATAGATGAGATGGAACAGGTAAATTGAATTTGAAGATAAGTCTTTCGCGAAACTTGATCTTGGTGTTCGTTTAACAACGAAGTCGACGAAAATGTTTGAGAAAAATACTCAAACGAGAGAACAGGGACAATGTAAAATTTTCAAAATTAGAAATGGAAATGTGTTTGAAATGACCTTTCGTATATATTTATTATAGTAAAGTTATTTGATTACTGTTGTTTGTGACTTTCAACCTTTAAGAAAATTTTGGAAATTAATGGAATTTCATATTCGTAAGAGAGATTATTTATTAAAAAACAGAGGTCCATTTTCCAAACGCGTTCCGACTATGGATTCCATTATTTCTACGCGTGTATAATGTTGAAATTAATTTATTGAAACGTCAATCAAATCTTTGTGCAACAAATATGTTCAATGCATGATATCAAATTCATTGGAAAAAGAGAATGATTGATTAAAATGAAAAATACGTGTATAATTTTATTTGATACGTTATCCTTTTTCATGATTTATTATTTTTCTCGACCATTTTTTTTATCCAATAAAATCCTG
Organism: Frieseomelitta varia; assembly: GCF_011392965.1. Taxonomy (NCBI): domain Eukaryota; kingdom Metazoa; phylum Arthropoda; class Insecta; order Hymenoptera; family Apidae; genus Frieseomelitta; species Frieseomelitta varia. The sequence goes on along the minus strand of NW_025110521.1, from coordinate 430,002 downwards.
CAAATGTTACACAAACTGTATTGCATTTTATATATTTTTTCTTTCGTACAGTAATTTTATTTTTACATTACCACTACTTGACTCATCACAGTCATTCCGAAGCATATAAATTTCCATTTATTTCAGTATCATGTAGTAATTAATATAATTATCACCGGGTAATTAATAATTAATATTCTACTGTGAACTGTTTTTAATTGCAGCGAATTAATCGTAACAATGTAATATAATATTTCAAATTTTTCACATTTCATTCTCCATCATTAGATTGGAAAATAAAACCCAAGTTTTTAGAGAATTAATTTACTTATTAAATACTACACTATACTTTAAACATTTCATAGAATTGTATAATTATAAAGTTAATTATACAGTCAACTACATTACTTGTCAAATATATTATACTTTAAATATTTTATCTATTTTCCATATCGTATCTGCGTTTCCTTACATCGTCAAATTTCTTACGAATTACATTATACATAAAAATTATAATTACAAATACACATTTCACAATTGCAAAATACATAAAAATCCACACTCTCCTTTTCGCTCGTTAATTAACCACTAATTCAATAACGAAACAACGCGATACAACAATTTCACTCTCAAATTATCCCGACTTCTCGTGCTCTAGACATTTCCCGGCGACGATTGATTATTTCTACTAAAATTCGTCGAATGGTTCGAGGAACCTATTCGACGATGAACGTCACGTATAACAAGCTGATCGTCTCGTTCCACCATAACCGTGGCCGTTAATTATTTGATCGCCTCAATTGCAACCGATAATCACGCGACTTTATTGAAATTTTCCCACCTATTATCGAACGTCGTTGTCCCGTGATAGTGAATTTAACGATAAAATCGCGGCCAGCTTCGCGAGATCACCTCGATCCGCATTGAACACATGGCACGAGGATTCTCTAGATCGATTCAGCCTCCAGCGCGATTCAGACGACGTCCACAACGAGAACGATCGATCGTTCGATTGAAACGCAGAGCCGTGATTGCGCTTTAATAAATAAGCATCGGCCACGTCAAACCTTCCTTCCATCTGCGACAGGGAAACCTGTTTGTCTTGCAAACAGCTCGCGCAACCTTGTTTTCCAGGGGAAAATGGTGGAAACCGCTACGATTACTACGTACATCGTTAGCGAGTTTTTATTTATTTATTTATTTTCATCGTTTTTGTTTTGTTTTGATGAAACGGAGCAAAACGCGACGCAATTTATCGGGACGTTTCTCGCGTGCGTTCTGTTTTTCTTGCGGGGATGGAAGATGGGGGAGATTTCATTGAATTACGTGGGATTTATGTCAATTGGGAACTGGCGTCGCAAAGTTGCGTAATTTAGGGAAATGAATTTAAATTTTCGATTAAAGAATTCTCCGGGGAAGTTTTTTTATTTTGTCGAAGAGAGTTTATTTAGTTATTGCGAGAAGAATATTCAGCTGTTTAGTTCTTGTAATTTTCAGATTTTCTGCGCTTCTGTGAAACATCTAGGACGCTTCAAGTGACTTTTTTTTTTTTTGTAGGATTTTCAATTAAATTTCTAGAATTATTAAGTAGCTTTATAATTTCTCCTTGCAGTTTCTTAAAATTTTTGCTATACCTCGAATATCCCTTTAGAATTCTCAATTAAACTTCTACAATTGTTAACAAATTGTAACAATTTAGAATCTCTAAAGACTTGCAAGAATCTACGATCACTCCATTTTTTTAGAATTTTAAGAATTACCCCGTCACAATTTTCACAAACAGTAACGCTCCACTCGAATTTTCAATTTCTAGGATTTTACGTTCTTTTTGCAGTTTCTTAAAATTTTTAAACACATTCTGAACGCTCCTAGAACTTTCAATTAAATCTCTACAAATCAATTTAGGCAATTCTTCTTGCGATTCTTTGGAATTTCCAAAATGTTTCAGAATTTTCAACATTTCCGTCGACAAATAATGTACAACGTTCTTCCAAGAAATTGATTTTGATCCGACATCGCTTCGATTATTGAAACTCGGGCCGTTCCCTCGGCGAAGCTTAAGCTGCTTCGTAATTTTCAAGGAAGACTGGTTCGACGAAGACTTTTTCGCGAAATGATCCGAAAGAATCCCCCGAAAAACAGGGCGAAGCGTTTTCACTCGAAGAGATCTGGTGATTTTTAACCTCTTGCGCTGGAACGACGTGCCACGCACGTCGAGAAATTTTCTGCCCCGAATCGCAACATTTTCTCAGTTTCAAGTATATTTAAATGTAAAACAAATAATAAGTTTATCACTGTGACATAAAGTGATATCATACCGACGAGTTCGAACGAAAAGAATTATTGTATACTGTTGGAGAGCGTAGCGCAATGTGGCTTTATAATAATTAATGAAGTAATAAATAATAAGAATAAATAATAAGTAATAAATAATAAGAACTTAAGAATAACAATTTTACTCAGCGGACTCTTATTACAAAGATGAACGTTGACAATACGTTCGTGCTGCTTATATAAATAATACATACACATACACGCGTATCACGTACATACAAGATGTACACTTAACCGATACGAGATGTCGCGATTATAACAGATCTGTAGTAATTATGATGATAATTTAAATTTATATCACAGTACTACAAATAAATAATAACTCCGTAATTAATTTTAGTTGTTTATATAAAAATATTACCAATATAACAAAATATATAATTACTAATAATTTAATGAAGATTGAATAATGAAAGTTAAATAACGAATGAAGAATTTCTACTATGGTTACAATATATATATATATATATATATATATATATATATATATATATATAAAAGTGTCTGCAAACATTTCGATAGTGATAATAAAATTAACTAACAATCTTTAAATATTCTATTGTTTATATTAAATACACATCTCGACGGAACGATTTAATGAACATAGATATCATTGATCTGAATACTTCAAAGTAGAGATCGCTACAGATCTATAAGATAGATCTAACATATACGGTTCGGTCACTCGTTATGGTCCGCAAACCAGTTGCTCCCACTCTCTCCCTCGCGAAACATCGTCCTTGCTTCGAACGCGTTATCATTTGCGACTCACCGCGCGTGAACTTTTCGAGAATTAGCTCGAGGTTGGTAATTAAATGCCGAACGAACGTACATACACACGTACGTACCGGAATGTCATTATTTCGCGTTTCGTTATTCGCTCGGAAACAGAGAATGAAGTCGAAATTTTACTCGTCGAGTAACGAGTCGCTTGAACGACTGTCCCGTTTAAATTGTTATTCGATCAGACGGAAGAGGGGGAGGAGGTTTGGTCGTAAAATTATTTCGTTCGCCAATCGATTCGCAATCACGCGCCGCGTCGGAAAATATGTCTCCTTCGTACATTATTGTCGAGCACATAATTTTCGGCGGACGTGATAACAAAATCTCGCGAATTTTGTTTGGATAATTGATCAGGACGGCAGAGAATCGGTATCGTGATACTTCGAACGAAATTTTGTTCTTGCTTTATCTTGTTAACTTCATCGCGAGAAAAGTTAACTGCGTCGTGAAACGTAATTAAAGAATGGACGAAGCGGGACCGAGTTCGTATTTTTTTTTATTTTGCGCGCGCGTTGTTACTTCGAGCGTCCACATGTGTATTCGAACACGATCATTCGTGCAGAACACGTGGAGCCGCGTCGCGTAAAATTGACTGCGACGAAAGGGTGAGAATTTATTTGTGAATTAGCTACGGAACCACGAAGCGGAGAGTCGAGCACGAGAGTTAATCATGCAAACGAGGGTTAGTAAATTGACGGATGAAATACTTTGTCGTTCTTTATCTCTCGATCTTAACTACAAGTCCAGTTGACGATTCGCGTTTTCTTTTTTTTTTTTTTCACGATTTGCAAGATTTTTCTTCGCAATTTATTTCACAGTTGAAAGCAACTTATTCTTTATTTTAATATTGGTACATTAAAACTATCCTTCACTATGATATTCAGTACAAAAAATGTCGACCGAAACTTTCTTCGATCATTCTATTTGACTTCAAAGTGAAAATTCGCGTTTTTTTTTTTTTTTACACGATTTGCAAAACTTTTCTTCGCAATTTATTTCATAGTTGAAAGCAATCTATCTTTCATTTTAACATTAGTACTTTAATATTTAAAACTATCCTTCACTATGATATTCAGTAGAAAAAATGTCGACCGAAACTTTCCTTTCTTCGATCATTGTGTTTGACTTCAAAGTGAAAATTCGAAATTGAAACGAGCTGTTCCAGAAACGAAATGTCAAATTCGATGGTTGTTTAAGCTCTGGGCATCAGTCATTAATTTTACATCGGCAACGTTTAGTTAATCTCACACGCTAGTGTCGGCATAATATATATAAATAATCTTTCGTTACGATATGCAAATGATTTTTACGCTTTCACACTGAAATTTCATCGATCTCAGCGCTCTGAAACAAATCCGCGATAATGACTACAGTATAGAATTTCGAGCAACACGGCTCGATTATTGTAGCAATAAATTGGATTAAAAGGGACGTTTTGCAACGTCCTATTAATTTGTCAGTAATCATTTCCGTGCTGCTGTAATTTCGCCTATTATTGTACAATAGTAAATGCAATTTCAGAAAGTTACCAATAACTAATCGGAAGTAATACTCGAGCGCAAAATGAATGGTAATTTTTGATCAATGTGGCGTTTCGGCAATCTAGAAAAGTTAAAGAAACAAATAAACGTGTGTCACATTTATTTATTTGTAAGTATCATACGATGAAGTAAATAGCGTGAAAAAGAAACTTCTTTCTTGCAACGAAACGTGTTATCTAACGTGAGATTGCATTTGTATATTTCTAAATTTCACCCGAAGTTCAAAAGTTCAAGTCAATGTGTCCCTCTTCTCCGCTTTTTGCCGAATATATCAAATTAACAATAAAAGCTTTCCTGTACTATCATTACGTCGCATCAAGATTACCAACAAGAGCGAACGAAATAATAATTTAGCGAATTCTTTAACCAGAAAAAAATTGTTAGAATAATTTAATGAAGTTCACGTGAAAACTTTCGAAGTGCAAACGATACGTTTTCAAAGATCTATAAAATCGTCCCTAAAACGTCTATGTTACAAACTTGCTCCTTTTTCGCTTTCATTCCCCCGTGAAACGAGTTTTATACCCCAATCGTCGGCTGTTCCAGCGTTGGATGAGCCCGGTTTCGAGGCAAGTTTGTTCCACCGTGACAGTGGTTTTCGCTATCGCGTTGCCGATCCTTCCTCGAAGGATTATTTCTTTTCTCTTCAAACAATCGATAAACGAGCCCTCCTTGGTCCCTCCGATCGCATCTGTGTGTGTGAGTATGTGTGTACGCGTGTGATCTTTTTCTTTCCCCTCGAGCACGACGTGCTCCATTGTCTCCAGATGAATGATGTCACAGAGCCAGTAAAGAGAGAGAGAAAGAGAGAGAGAGAGAGAGAGAGGGAGAGAATGAAAAAAAAGATCCAATTTCGTCGGAGAAGCTCATCGATCTTCCTTTGCTGTCTGTCCCCATCGGCACAGCCACGTGTCCCACCGCGTCTAATAAATTGCAGTTGCACGTAGATCGTACGGATGTAATTGGACAAAATACCGGCGCGAGGGCGATAGCGTTAAGCAAGGGTTATGGTCGTTTTGGCGAGCTAGGAGAAATTTATGACGCAATGCAATATTATGCAAAGCGACGCTCTGCCTTGAGGAAAGTGTTCGGCCGAGCGTTAAGCGATTACTCGGAATTCTAATTGCCAGTTGCAGGTCACTGGGACTCGCCGGAAATAAAAAGTTCAATCTCCTTTGCTCGTTGAAATTTCGAGTATTGGCTTATTCGAATATATATATATATATATATATGAACCTCCTTTAATAAATATTGAAAACTCCACAATTGACTCGAGAGAGTCTCTTGAAATATTTTATAGAGATTATATTTTAGGAGACTTTTAGATTATGTATTATAATATAATATAACATAATATTATATTATAATATAACATAATATAAAGATAATATAATATATTGTAAATATAATGTAATATAAATTATATTTTAAGAGATTGCCTCGAATCTATTTTGGAGTTTCCAATTTTTAAATAATATAATTTAGTCTTTTTTATAATATAATCTAGATAATATAATATAATATAACATAATATAATCTAGATAATATAATATAATATAACCTAGATAATATAATATAATATAAAGATAATATAATATATTGTAAATATAATGTAATATAAATTATATTTTAAGAGACTCGAGTCTATTTTGAAGTTTCCAATTTTTAAATAATATAATCTAGTCTTTTTTATAATATAATCTAGATAATGTAACCTAATATAAAAATAATATAATATATTGTAAATATAATGTAATATAGATTATATTTTAAGAAATTGTCTCGAGTCTATTTTGGAGTTTTCAATTTTTCGAGGAATTTTACTTTTCCAAGGAAATTTAGAGTATTTCTTTTTAAATATATTTTAGAGTTGATTTTTGATTCTGTTACATCTACTGTTACCAAAGTTTGGAATTTCTGGTTTTTGAATAGTTAGTATCGCGAAGTTCCCAATTTTTTAAAAAGGTCACTTGGAAATTTGGGATATTTCTTTTCGATTGTTTTTTTCGAGTCGATTTTTGCTTTTGTTTTGTCCACCGTTACCAAAGATTGGAACATTTCTAGTTTCTCAATAGTTCTGCAATTTCACTTCAAGTTGTAACTATCGATTAACATCCGATTCTGTAATTTTATATTTTTACTCATTCAAATATAACCTCGGATCTAAATGGGTTACAAGATTGAAGAGATCGTTCAATTGAAAGTCAAATTTAGTTCCAACAAATGGTTCGAATAATAGCATAGATATAAAAAAAAAAATCGTCGATATTATTCTTGAACATCGAAACGTGAGAATCTAGACTATCTGAAACCAATGTGCCACCTAAAAGTATCCTCCGACACGCAAGCTAGACGATAAAAGTAATGTATAAAGTGTAAAATCGATAAAGTGCACCTAACAATGTGCACTACGAGTAAATAATATTTAAACAATATTAAGCTAAGCTGTTTAAGAATTAATATCAATATTCACACTACCCTTTTATTTCTCTACATCAATTAAATTTGTTTCTAAATTTCGACTCAGATTATAATCGTCTGATTGTGAAACATGCACAGCTGAAATCAATTACGGTTCGACACTTGCACTTTAAAATAAAGATCATCTAACTGCGTACAGTGGAAAATTATAGTAATTAATCGTACAGCAAAATAAATAAAACGATCGTTACACCTGTTATTTATATTCATTAACCGAGTTGTGTCATGATAATTGACGCTTCGATTGTAACTTAAACTAGGGATCGAAATTAACAGGTTCTGTTTCAGGTTTTTAATAAAATTTTTAATAAAATGTTACTACACATCACGTGTGAAAAAAAAATATCTATTTTTGCGAGATTTTTACAGAAAAAAGTGTTACATTTAGGAACACTTTTAAATATCTTACAGAACAAATATTTTGTAGAATATAATAAAAGTTCCATGCAACTAATTAAATCTAGAACAATTCGATTAAAAATCGATTTCCATACTCGCTGTCAGTATTTGCCACAATCTTTTTAATATCGACAAATTTCTTTTTCTGCATATCCCGTTCTATTTCCGAAACTTTTATTTTTAAGAGCATTGATTTATGTCTCGTCGGAACACACTTGCGATGTAAGAACATTTCGACTTGGTCCAAAAGTTCCTGAACTTTTTCCATCCCAATTTTTTTCAATTCTCGCAAATAGTCCATTTTTCTGGAGCGTTTTCGGGAACTTCACTGGTCGAAACGAAAGGGTTAATTGGATAATTGACTCTAGAAAGTTTCCGTTTCTCTTTCTCTCCTTTTATTTCCCGTGTAGTCAGATGCACAAGGGTCGGACAGTGAACCGGGCAATCCGGTCACGTGCGTGTCTCGTGGCTACGTGGCCGTACTCGTAATTCTCGAATTCAAGTGACTCGTTGAAAAAGCTCCGAAATGAAGAGGCTTCGCCCGGACGCGACGACAAACTGGACAATTCGTATTCGGACACGTGCAACGCCTGAACAGTTTCATTTTTTCCCTCTTCGCTTAAGCGTCGCTTGGACGCTTGTAACCATTATCCTAGAGTGTTTTATTTCTCTCTCTCTCTCTCTCTCTCTCTCTTTTATTTTTTTTTCTTTTCTCTTTTTAGAGAAAATAACAAGCTCTCGAGTCGAATTTCGCGACGATCATTGTTGGGAATTTCAACCGAGAATTTATCTCGGTTGTTTCTCGAGTAACGAGTTGCGGGTTTCAACGAAAATCTTCGGAAAGTATAAATATTTGAATCAGAATTTTAGAAGACAACGAAACGAAATTGTAGTTCGAGATGGAACATCCATTCTCTCGAACTACAATTTTCATCGCGCAGAGATCTTCTGAAAACGGATTGGCTTCATCGCTTTCATATCAGGCTGCGAGAGGGAATTTCATCTTCGCCTGTGTTCTTTGTTATTTTTAACACTCGTTAATGCCTTTCGTTTGTAACATCGAGCGAGACTCGTGATCCAAACGTAAGAAATACGAGTCAGGCTCAGGTTATGAAGTAATTCGTGTTTAAAGGTATAGTTTTCACAAACGAATGTTCAAGAGAATTTATTAACATTTACTTGGAAGAATTTATAAGAAATACGGTTTTTTAAATATATTGTTTAAAAATATATATATATTTACAATATTAAATAGTTAATACATATAATATATATAATATATAGTTAATATATACATAATATATATAATAGTTAATATATATAATATATATAATATATAGTTAATATATATATAATATATATTACAATATTAAATACAGTATTAAAAATATAAATATACTGTACTTTTGCAAAACTATATACACCATTAAATTCGTCGTTAAAAAAAAAACACTAATTTCATCAATTTACACAAAAACGGTATATCTTCAATAATTTTCGAGATATTTGACAGAATATGTTTCCGCACCCCTGACTTTGAGAGCATTTTTCATCCCTTCAACATCTACCATTGCCGATAAAAGAAAGTACAAGTCAAATATTGTTTTTGGAAATCGACATTTATGCGAAAATTTCGTCCAAATCGGTGATTCACACTTCGATATGTTCCCTCGCGAGGTGAGGTTACACTCGCACTATATTTCATTTCGTTTCGAGTTAAAAATGAAGTTTCAGAGTTCACAGCTTACTCAAGTTGTCTTAAGTTGTAATTTCCAAAGCGTATACACCGGCACGAGTCTTCGAATCGCGAGAGTTTCCGCGTTCAATGCGATCGCAAAGCAGCAGAAGCATGTTAATGGCTGATTTCCTTCTGGACCCAATTCGAAACTTCAAACGCATGCCTGCGTTCCTGAATTAACAGCGTTAACAAGCTGAAATTGTTCAATTCCTGGGTTTTCAGCGAGACGAGGAATTTCACGCGACGCGGTTGTAAATTTGACCTGCGTGCCTCTGTCGCATTGGCGAGATTTATTTCCCTCCGAGTCTTCCCTACAGTTCCTCCCTCTGCTCGCTCAAATATGCATAAGCTACCCAAGTCTCTCTGTCTGACGTTTCTCTCTCTCTCTCTCTCTCTCTCTCTCAAGTGCCACGTGTTATTTAAATGCACGTACTCCTACTCCTTTGAGTTGTAACTTCGTTCATCTCAGTTTAATGAACGAGTGACGAGACTGCGTTTTCTGCTCTTCGATAAACAAACACGACTTTCAAGTAAATGTGTAACTAACCGTTCCAGTCCCCTGCTTTCGTGTACCGCGGCTAGTTTGTGGATTTTTAAGAGAGAAATTTATGCGTCGATGGAATTGAAACGTGTAACGAAATTGTACGTTAAAGAGAGTAATTTTTGTAATGTCTAGTAGATGTACTTAATTTCCATATTTTTTTAGATATATAAAATTATATGAAATTATAAAATCAAATAGTTGTGTAAAATTATATAATATTATAGTTATATAAAATTATATAAAATACAATAGTTATACAAAATTATAATATTATAGTTATATAAAATTATATAAAATACAATAGTTATACAAAATTATAATATTATAGTTATATAAAATTACACAAAATTATATAATATTATAGTTATACAAAATTGTATAATATTATAGTTATATAAAATTATATAATATTATAGTTATATAAACTTATGTAAAGTTATATAAAATTATATAAGATTATATAAAATTATATAAAATTATAATTATATAAAATTATAATTATATAAAATTATATAAAATTATAATTATATAAAATTATATAAAATTATAATTATATAAAATTATATAAAATTTTATAAAATTACAGTTATATAAAATTATATAAAATCAAACAGTTGTATAAAATCGATATTCGGAATGTAATCCGACGCCATTTTTTTTTTTTTTTTTTATAATTCACGTGTATTTCACAAAATCTAATTTCGAATTCTGAAAATTTTCACGAAAATTTGTCCTCTGGGAAGCAAGTCCTTCAATAAAAATAGAGAAAGGGATATTTCTAGTCATTCAGAGTTCAATTTTACATTTTCTCTACAAAATCAAGTAACTTGACTATTTAACTGAACGTTCTATTAAAATTAAGATTAAATAGACAAGTTAAACAGCTCAATCGTCGTCGTGACATTTATTCAAATGAAAGTGAATATCATATTAAAATTAGAATTAAACAGATACGCTGAAATTAAAACAACTCAACCGTCGTCACAATATCTATTCAAATAAAACTATAGTGTTGTTTGAACGCGCAATTTGCGAACGTTGTCACGTGAAACGAAGAGCACCTGAATTCGATCGCCTTTAATCATCGCGCAGCGCATTATAAATGCCGGTTTTGCTCCACGAATGAAACGCGATTATAACGTTAACCGGTAGCAACCGAAAATTGGTAGGTATTTATTGCCGAATTTATTCCCCGCTGATTCTCTTAAATTCGGAGAATTCATTGATCGTCCGTCCGTACATGTGTAACCAACAGCGCATTAATTTCAATCAGAGCCACGCGCGCACTTTTCAGCCAAATATTACAGCGGGCCAGGGAAAATCCCAGCGCCACCGAATAATCACGCATCGATAAATAATAAGTAGCTTAATTTTCGATCGATCGAGCTGACAGTTCGAGGTACCGGCACGTGAAATTCGTTTTGAGTTTCTGTAGGTTACTGTCGTTGCTAGTAACGTAAAAATAATATATTTAAAAAGAAAAAAGTATTTCTGTTCGTTTTTTCTAGTAATCTGGAAACAAACAGGATTAGCAAGTTCTATTTATTATTTGCATATTTAAATGAATGATAACCTTTTTCTTTCAAAGCACAGAGTGCTCCTGTCTCCAGATAATTTGAAATTTTTATTTAATTTAAGTGGAATCTTTTAAATAATTGCATGGAGAAGTATAGAAAAATTTGTTATCTCTAACGAGGAATCAATTTTAAGATTTGACACAGTATTAATTATTTCTGTTTAATTTCATCAAAAATATGTCTCTAACGAGGAATCAATTTTAAGATTTGACACAGTATTAATTATTTCTGTTTAATTTCATCAAAAATTATTCGTTCGTTTGAGCACTTAATTATTTAAGAAAATATCGTTGTTTTTTAAAAAAAAACTTGTACATGCGTTTTTTAATCTTGTCTTAATTTTCAATTGTGCCATAATAAAAGTCTACGATGTCGTATGACCAAATTTTTAATTTGGTCATGAAACAATTAAAATATATAACATATAAATTTCCAAATTTGGCCATTCTGTGACTCGATCACCAATCTACTACTGTCCATTAAATGTCACAAAGAAGTTATTCGGACCATAATTTTCATCCGATCTGAATTTACTTCTACGCCATTAATTCTCACGAAATTGTAAGGATTCAATCTATCGTCCCTTGGTACAGGTTTCTACCAAGTTTCTACCATTGTTAGATGACGTAGCAACTACTGGGAAATGGCAAATTGTTTCACGATTGAAAGGCAATCGAGTTCGAAAAGTTTCATTTCTAAGAGAGCATTTGCTTCTTCTCGTTTATCGCACACACGGACATCAATTCTACGCTCTATTCGATTTAATCCAATGTCGAAATTATAAAAATATAAAATTATAAACAAAAGTGTCCCCAAGCTTTAGTATCGAAGAGCCGATATATCGACTGGAAGCGACTTTCATCTCACTTTAATATACTTTGCAACATTCTTGGAGTTCCTCGACTTTTCTTACTGGCATCTTATTTTTACAGAATGTTTCCACTAAGAAGAAAAATAGTAGATACGTCGAGATTTTTACACTGTTCTGTTTCTATAACCATAGTTTTTAATTTCAAACAATGATCCATAATATCATTCTGTTTCTATAACGATAGTTTTTAATTTCAAGCTACCAAGAGCCATAATATCATAAGCTATTAGACATTTCAATGAAACAAGAATCCTGGAAATATTCAGTTCATTTCAATATATATATATATACTTGTGCTTATAATAATAATATAAGATTTATCTCCTAACATTGTATTCAAACTTTGATGTATTCAAAAACATACTAAGATGTGCATATTGTGTTAAAGCTAATAATCTATGCAAATATTGCACGTTCAATGTAACACGATTACTGGATATAATTGCGAGACGATCCGGAGTAAAAAACGACACACAGAACTCGATGCTAACAACTGTTGTTAATAACATCAGAAATCTGCTTGATCGGCGTTTGATTGTGAAAAAGGAGGAAACCTGTTTGCAACGACAGAAATTCGACTGAAAAACGGTCCGCCGGATTTACAGTATACAAGTATACAATTTTATCGCAGAATGTAAAATTTTGTAACAACATAAAATCCAGCGTACAAAATATCCTCGACGTTCGGATGAATTAATGAACAATAAATCTCTTCAATTACAGATCGATCAACGTGTTGTATCGAACGTATGATTTTTTTCACAGTTATTACGTTAATTCGAGATCACAAGGGATAAAGGTAATTGAGATGTTTCGCTGAGAAACGAGATTCTGAATGTCGCGAGTGATTCTGGTTTAATATTAACGAGACGGAATCACCTCGAGTTAACTTTTTACAATAACTTTAGAGTATCCGGCACATAGAGCGTGGCAACTTGGCACCGAGTGACTGATGAGAAGTACGAAGTAAAACTTCACTTCCCGACAACGTTGTTGAAGTTTGGTTGAAGTGAATTGTGGTTGTTATTTCCTCGAGGCAGTTCGCCGGCATTTTATAAAGATTCATCGCAATTATGTTCGAAGCGCAGGGAACGGTATAGCGCGAGAAATATATTTTTAACAAGATTTCTCATTTAATAAGATTCCTTTATAATGTGTGCATCTTTTGCAATTTTCTTTACAACACGCGCATCTTTTTACAATTATACGAACTTTCGATTTCGAAGCTATCGTAAAACTTTTAAATCATCATAGAAAGGGTAATTCTTATAATTTTAATTCTGTAAAACTTATCGAGAAGAGACACGGACAGTCGTTTTTTTTTTGTTGTAAAATTAAACTTAAAATATTATCTGAACTAAAAGTTTTTCGAGTATAGATCAATATAAATTTTTTCTTTTTTTCATAAAGAATGTCGCTTAGTGAGTCAAAAAATATGTATCATTCCGTTTGAAAAATTACAGATCTCGGAAACATCTTCATCAAGCGAAACAGAAATACAACACCTATCGTTTGAAAGAATTTTCTCATTTTGAATAAAACTCAATCTCTGGATCAAACCTTACAAGAATCTTTACGAACATTCTCTTTCCTACAATCAGTAATTACCAAGTTCGCCGTCTCGTGCACGTAAAAACCATCGAACACTCGAATTAGCCCCTTCTTAAAGTCTTTCAATATAAATGGAAGTTCGCGACGCAGTGACGCAACTCCCCTCTTCCGAAAACCCTAAAATGGTTTCCCCGGACGGGATCGATTCGATCGTTCTTCTACTGAAATAAATTTTCAATCGTACACTCGATCGAACCAAAGTGGAAATTGAGAATCTGGTTCGGGGAACACGACCACGTTGATGGGTCTTAAAAAAGGAAACCATGTCACCGAGAGATCGGATAAGGCGGATTTTCATGGAGTATGAACTGTTGCTTTCATCCCTTGCGCCCTCGTGGTCACCGCCCGCACTTGTACTAATGTCGCCTTATTTTTCATAGAGAAAACGAACGAAGAAGAAGAAGAATTAAAAAAGAAAGAAACAGGTGAGAGTAAAAGAGTCCCTCGATTGGCCTTTAGCGGCTTTCACCGCGAAAGAAGCAGAGTGCTCGCGCGTGAAATCGCAGTATTTCGGGTCGGAGGCGTTTAAACCACGTTGCGCTGGCAACCGATTGCGGACCATAACGAGTGACCAAACCGTATCACAATAATTCGTCGCTTTCCTTTTGAACTCGTCGGTACGATATCGCTGGATAGAAATTATTGAGAAGTAATAAAATTGTTATTATTTGCTCTGCCTATTTTGTTTAATATTAAAATATTAAAATATTAAAATATTAAAATATTAAAATATTAAAATATTAAAATATTAAAATATTAAAATATTAAAATATTAAAATATTAAAATATTAAAATATTAAAATATTGTTGTTTCATTACGTATTCCCCGGAATCTACGTATGCAGAAATTCGTTTGACCACTTGCACTGGCAACCGATTGCGGACCGTAACGAGTGACCAAACCGTATTACAATAATTCGTCGCTTTCTTTTTGAACTCGTCGGTATGATATCACTATAGATATCGTTGAGAAGTAATAAATTTATCATTTGTTTTTCCTCCCTAAACTTATTATTTGGGTTATACTTAAATATACTTAAAACTGAGAAAATACTGCAATTTTGGAACAAAATCCTTCGCGCAATGAAAGATCTCCAGTTTTTTCATTCTTTCCAATCCTTCAGCGTTCACGTAAATAACAATAGGAAACAGAGAACTCTCAGACGAACTGTTTAATCAAACAACGATTCTGTAAAACGCTCATTAAAAAGCGATCTTAAGTGATTCTACGAACTTTTTCATTCGGCGAATAAAATTATGAACGGAGGAGGGAAAAAGGAGCTTACCGCGGGACAAGGAAACAAAAAATATACGAAGTGAAATCCGGTAGCCAACGTTTGCGCAACGTGCCGCAACAGGGAGGCGAGAAAACAAAGGGAAACACAACCCCGGGATAACGTTTTTACGAACTTTTAGCGGAAAGTTCGCGCTGCATCGTTAATTTAGATAAAGACATTTGTGTTTTGCTCAGCTCAGCGAATAATTTTTAATATCGTGCTGCTTTGACGCTTCCGAAGATGAGCATTGAAAAATTCACAGGAGACGAATTAAATTGGCAAATTTAAGACTTTACAAACCTTTGTGAATCAACTTTATATATCTGTATAAACTTTCTCGAACTAACTTCAGAATTTTAATGAAAGTGTAACGTGAACATCGTTGCATTTGTATTCATATTGCAGAACATGAAACGTGGAAGATGAAAACCAAGGTAGAAAAAAATATTCAAAGTCCACAGATTGAAAAACTACGTAGAAGAAGTTGAGAAATACACAGATTGAATCGTTCGGGGGATTCGTCTGTTAATTAATTTTTCTTTTTTTTTTTTTGCCAGCAGCAGTTGGAATTTTAATGGAAAATAGTTTAAATACGGGATATCGGGTTTCAAGAGAGAAATGAAATGCACTTTGTAAACTTTAAAAAAAAAAAGACTAATAATATACGTATTTACAAAATTAATAATACTAACTATTGATAATATAATAATACTAATAATAATATTAACAATATAATATAAAACAAAAATTTATATAATATAATGCAAGTTTAGTAATATACGTACTTACAAAAATAGGATCACGGGGGCTTTATTTTTTCAATAATTAGAATTTCAAGCCATTGCATTCCATCCACAAGAACATAGAAGTAGGTCAACGCTACTAGTTTTTTAACGTTTCCTAGAAACAAATAATTCTAGATATTCAATAATTTTCTTAACACATCTCCAGATATTTCAATAATTTTTCAAACGATTTAAATGCCTTCACCACGTACAATCCCGACGAGATTTTATACTTTAATTTAAGTTTGAAATTTCCGTGGAGAAACGTTGTTTCGAGATGGTGGGTTGAAAACCGCGGGCAACACTCGCGGCAACTTGATACGAGGTGGTCGGTAAAGATAGCAGACTGGCACGATTGATTAAATCGCGATGAAATTCCTGGCACAAAGGCGGGGGTGGCGAAGTATTTCGCAAGCTCTCAAACTATTATGATCATCGGAAAGAAGTTTCTTTGAAAAAGACCCTCGTTCACCCCGTTGCCGTCCATTAATTCAACCTCGTCGTGTACGCGCAACTTCAGCGAGCGTAGATTGCCTTTCAGCATTAACCTCTTGCGCTGCAACAACCTGCACGTCAAGAATTTTTTTTGTTCCAAATTGCAACATTTTCTCAGTTTCGAGTATATTTAAATGTAAACCGAGGCAAAGCAAATGACGAGTTTTTACTACTTCTTGATCATTTCTGTCCAGCGATATCGTACCGACGAGTTTTCAAAAGAAGAAGAAAGCGACGAATTATTGTATACGGTTCGGTCGCTCGTTACGGTCCGCAATCAGTTGCCAGCGCAATTGGTCAAATTGCAAGTTTCTTTTTGAAAAGTCAATCATTTTATTACTAATTATTAACTTAACTAATATTAATTAATTGACGAATAATAATATTAGAGGTTTAATATTAAGAGGAAGTTTAATAACAATATTAACAGAAGTAATGATAATTGATATTAATGGAAAGGAAATATTTAGAAACGATGTAAACGATGTAAGTTTATTATTTCTTAACAATTTCTATCCAGTGATATCGTACTGAAGAGTTCAAAAGAAAAAGAAAACGGCGAATTACTGTATACGGTTCGGTCGCTCGTTACGGTCCGCAATCAGTTGCCAGCGCAATTGGTCAAATTGCAAGTTTCTTTTTGAAAAGTCAATCATTTTATTACTAATTATTAACTTAACTAATATTAATTAATTGACGAATAATAATACTGGAAGTTTAGTATTAATAGAAGTTTAATAATAATATTAACAGAAGTAATGATAATTAATATTAATGGAAAGGAAATATTTAGAAACGATGTAAATGATAAGTTTATTATTTCTTAACAATTTCTATCCAATGATAGATCGTACCGACGAGTTCAAAAGAAAAAGAAAGCGACGAATTATTGTATACGGTTCGGTCACTCGTTATGGTCCGCGCAAGAGGTTAAATGCGAGGTCTCTCTACTGTGAAGCTTCTTTTCCACCCGTGTACAAAAATATTTTAAAATCCATTCTGATCTAATCACGTTGAAAGCGCGTGAACATATACGTAAACTAGCAAAAGAATATGTTACACAAATCGTTCTTAAATGGCTAGATTATGGATTTTTATGCATTTGTGGAGAATTTGTACAGAGTACAAAAAATACCACAGAATACATGTAAGATGCAAAGATATATGAAACACTGAAAGTAGACTACTCGTCGTAAGTTTTGCCATTTTTTAATTTATATATACGTATATGTACAAAAGTACAAATTTGCAGAAATATTTGCAAAAATCTCTAATTACGAGGCACGAGTGCCACGATTACATTTTTTGGTGAAATTCGAAAATCAATTATCTAGAAACGTACATAGAAGTTAGAAAATGATTGCGCAAACGTATACTTAAAAATATGTTTGAACATCACGAATGATATAGGTACAGGCGTTAAAAATGGTCCTAGTGAGCAATAAAATTTATTAATTCACTGAAGCAACGGATTTCGTGATTCGTGATTTTCTCCTCTGAAAATCATTATTCTTTTCTATTTCCTAATTAATATATTTTTATTTCTTAATTAATATATATTTTTTTTTTTATTAAAGTGGAAAAAATATTTCAACCCTCATTTCGTCAAAAATATCAAGAATGAATAAATCAAATCCATATATATATATGTTAAATAATTATTTGATCAAAATTTCACAGTACTCCCCAAAGCTTTTAATTTTCGTCGAATAAATACTTGTAAATCGTAACCTACATGACAAAAAAGAAAATTGGTCTCGTTGAAATTTGTAATTTAAAGCGATCGGATTTGAAATCCCATTTACCGACGCGTGAAATTCCAAAACTGGGGGAACAGGGGCAAAAACGATTTTCCACTTCTCGTTCACGGTCACTTCTTCGCCCATTTTTCTATAAGACAGAGGTATCTTACGAACGATTGTGCCGAGAAAGAGAATCGCTTTTCTCGTTTCAATAGTAGCGTCAATTGTCGTTTGTCTCGTACGAAGATAAATTACAAATTTAGTACGAGTTTGTAAACTTTGGTTTAAAAGCGTCGATAAATAATTCAGATAGGTGAACAACTAGAATAAACGCTACGTCGTAGTTAGATTCTTTGTGTAAACTTCAGAAAACTTTTTTGACTGACGTGTAACGATTGGATTAGACGCTTTTCATTAGCATGCGCGTATCATGTAGTGTCCAGCTTCTAAACGTAAGGAGATTAAACCCGATAACATGTTCTCAACGATGTTCTGCAACCAAGCGAAATTTCAGCCTTAATTTCTTCGTGAAGAATGTTTGTTAATTAATTTGACAAATGTCCGCTAGTCGAATTTCTCCCGAATTTCCCGAAGTTTTTTTCGCGAGACGTAAATGAACTCTAATTTTTATACGATCCATTTATCTAATGCGAGAGTGAAATGATATGGGGAGGGAGGGGAGGGGGGTAATGCCGCGAAAGAGCACCATCGATTACGACGACGCAATGAATAACTGAATTCACGCTTCGATAACTATATTTTTAACAAATATGAATACGCAGATTGCTTGATAAAATAAAACCGAACAGAACTTCAAATTCACGTTCTACAAAGGAGAAAAATAAATATTTATAGAAGCATAAATAATAATAAAATTTTCATCCGCTTTATGACATATCCCACATAATATCAGCCGAACTGATCAGCCATATTTAACTTCTAAAGTTAAGTTCCAAAGTGACTGAAAGACGTGATTCAATTGTAAAAAATATCGAGGGAGAAATTATAATATATATCGTGAAATGTATGAAAAGTATATCAAAAAAAAAAAAAAATAATTCGAAATGAAAGAACAATAAAAATAATAATACTGACGATAAAATTCTGTGAAATTCGTACAAATTTATATGATACATTCGACCCAACACCAGTCAAATTGTGGCGTATTTAACAGTTCGTTGATTACAGAATTCGAAACACTTCAAGCACTTTCCCCGTCTTGCGTTCCTCGGCGAAGCGTCACGAGGCGTCACGTTCTCATTAAAACTGAAATTAAGAAATATCTCAACGAGTTCCCTCTTTTTCCTCACGAGGAAAGCCTATTCACCGGTTTCCGAGAAATTGAATTCAAACTCAGTCGCCGTGAATTCGGAACAAACGAAATTGGAACAAAATTGTTGGATAGGCGGTTGCTCAGCTTTCCTTCGACGTAAGTACACACACACACACACACACACACACACAGACTTGAGAGGAAAGGCGGAAACCTTCTGAACTAATTTTGCCGATTCGGCGGCCGTGTTTACGCTCGCTTTGCAGGAATGCGCCAGCTGTTTTTCGCGTCGCGCTCTTTCGAAAGCCGATGCAAAAGACGACTCGTAGCCCAATTCTCGAGCGCGGCGGCGCGCAACAGTGATCACGTTCGTTTGGGTCGAACAGCGAACGGAAAACAACGTAACGAGCCGATGAGCAGCGAGAGATTGGTCTGAATCGTTTCACGAACCGATGGACGAAGAAACGAGATGATTTCGCGGGTTCTCTCGTGCGTGGATCGGATAAAAATTTGCGTAAAACTTGCAAAGATTCTCAACCTCGAAACTTCTGTCTTCGATGTTCGAGAAGTGGACACTTGGAACTCGGGGGTTGAGCTTTAAATCTCGGTCTTGTTGTTTGATTTTGCAATTCCATGCTCCTCGCGGAATCTGTCGATTCGAGTCGAATCATTTCTTGAAATTTAATTCAGAGAAACAAGCTTCTCGAATTCTTCGAAAAATTTTAAAATGAATCGATCAATCACTATAGAAGCTTCATTTTTTTTTTTTTTTTCAAACCATGCTCACAAAAGTACGAATTTCACTTTTTTTGTGAAATCTGAAGAATTGAAGACGATCAACTGCTATTCAAGTTTCACTTTTCAAATCAACGTCTGCGAAATTTGGTTTACGAAGTTTGCAATTTCGTTGAGTCGATAAATTCGAGATCACTTTATCCTTTCATTCCTTCTTCCGTCAGAATTTTGTAAAAACCATGTCGCAACTTACGATTCGTAATCTTTGCAGGAAATTTCCATCCACGCGCTGAACAATTTGAAGATTTTCGACTTTTTAAGCAAACGCGAAGGACGAAAGTTGTCTTAATCGCATTATCGATTATCGATGAACTTGGTCGTCGATCGTATCGTTTAATTGGGGATTAGAGTTAAAAGAAACGGATCGTCGACAAATTGAACATCGGCTTGGTAGTGAAAATTGCTGGTACGTACATTACAGGTGTTTAAAGGAGTATTTGTCGGGAGACTTTCGTCCTGAACACGGGTTTTTCGTGGAGAATGCAAGCTCTCCTCGGCCGTTACAATAGGATCAGATCGTTTCGTTTGATATCGTCTAGCCGAGGATACTTCTTACCGTGAGCTGAACTAGATTTCCACAAGCTCGAACGTATCGTTCGTGACGTATCTTTCATCCGATTCTCGTTAGCACCACACATGACCGTTCGAACTTATCGATTTTTTCTCCTTTCTTTTTTTTTTAAGACTAAGTCATTATCGAACGATCGAGAGAGACAGAGAGAGAGAGAGAGAGAGAGAGAGAGAGAGACGTGATAGTGTGATTTTTATCTATATTGCGATCATGTACTCACTTTTATCCCAATTTCAAGTATTTCCACGTTACCGTTATTATCGTGTTAAAATTTTCATTAAAAACACTCGCTCGGAAATAGCTTTTGAACGACTTTATTTTGGATTTCAAAGGAATTCTAAATGGAACTCCCTGGTGATAGCGAATAAATTTCAAAAGGTCTTCTTTCTCTCACAAAATTAATAATAACGTCCACAGTATTATTGTCAATAATAACGTTGGCGTAATATCGACGTAGTTTCATTTTAAAAAGAATGTTAGCGTTTCAAAAGAATATTAGCGAGCGAAAACAGAAGGTAAAGTTAATTGACTTCAGGTGAAGAAGACAAAATTCACGTTCATCGCGAAAGGCCAAAATTACATTAAGAAACGGACTCTGGCTAGTTGACAAAAACACGAAATAAAATCTCAGATGATCCCAACAACGGAAGTCCAAAGACGAAATTTCAATTACAGAGAGCCAGGTGTCTGATTTCATTTTTACGTGTCGCTTCTCCTTCCTTCGATAATTCCTGGCAATCGTCACGACGTGAATAGAGACACGGTTTTCAGAGTGTATTAACGCATTACGTGCACCGCGTCGGCCATTCAATCACACACGCGGCTGAGAACTCTAATTACGTAGAAAGCAGCTCGCTACTGGTCGGATCGAGTACGCCGCTCGCTCAAGGTCACTAGGCCACCTCGTCCCCCCCACCACTTTTCTACGCTCGCCACCAGCTGTTCTGCCATTCCACCCTTTCCTTATACATATATATATATATAAATAAAGGACTCTGAGCAATAAAGTTTTCGCGCAAACGTTTCAACGCGCAGCTTTTTATAAACATAAAAATATCTGGTGCTCCATTATCGGGAAACAAGAAACTTCCGGAGGCATCGTTCCGTCCAAACGAAGCCCGATCGGATCGTTTATCGCCGGCTTGGCCAGCAGAACAAAAGCCTTTGCCTTCGAAACGCTCGAGAAGGACTAATGGATTGTTCGACGATGGCGCGAGAAGGGAGGGAGAGTTGTTTAATTATATTTCGCGAGGATCGATCTCTTCATCGACGAAGATTCTTTTTCCTTTCTTTATACGCTGAATGCTCGGAGAATCTTTATTACAGAATTGACATTTGCGAAATTTTGACAAGTTGCAAATCACAAGTTGTTAACGACAATAATTTTTCTTAATCTCTCGAGTGTTTGGTGCAGATAATCTTACAATCGGTGACCAAGAAACAATTGGTTTACTTATCGGAGGTTCAAAGATAACGATATATTAAATAAGTGCACGCTGACGAAGACAAATGTATTTTTAATTTCTTCAGTATTATATTATATCATGTATTATATTATATTATCGATATTTTAGATCATTGGCAGTTTGAAACGATTCGAAGGATTAAGGAAATGAAGAGAATAGAAACAAGTATTGTTCCTCTCACTTTTTTTTCAATTCTCAAATTTCCATTAAAAACATATACTCTACAACATTTTCCCTCGTAGAAAATTAAAACAAATTTATGACAAAAGAAACACTTGCACAGTAATATGACACACGTATAAAATCAGTTTCAGCTTGCTCCTGCAACAAAAATTCCACGATTCTCTCACAATATAACTCAGAGATCAATCAATCATAATCAAATCGTAATCAAGTCCAGGTTTCGTTCAGAAGTCTACTGGATTTCTCGGGAATTCATGATTCTTTGGCTGTGGACTCGATCGTATTAACCATTTTCAGGGAATTTCGTCACGTTCATCGTCAGTCGTGCAGCGAACTCGATTTCAGTCATTATTTGTCATTGACTCGTTGTAATCTCGATGCAATTACGAAGCACCGTACACAAAAAAAAAAGAATAAACTTCGAAATAAAACGCACGAACGCGTGCATGTACTCGCTGGGGATGGAGAGGGGGTGAAAACTTAATTTTACATCGTCTCAACGCCATGCGTTGCATTCACACGTACATTATTACAACATAAAAAATTGTAACATAAAAAGGAGAGAGGAGACAAATTGTTAAAGGACATTGTTGTATATTCGCGACGAACGCTGGAGAATTTTTCAATTCGTCGGGAAAAATTTCTGAAAATTTTAAAATTATGTATCTCTCAACAGGCACGAATTACAAAATTGTGTCAGGGAGTTCACGCAAATTATTATACTCTTGCGTTACGTTGTGCGAATAATATATTATCTTAGCAGATCTTCGTTATATGAAATGTTAGTGCAACGCAGTTACGTCATAATGGAGAAACTCTTAAACTGTAAACTGTGTGTTTAATTCTTTCACTTTTAATCAACTTGGAAAAGTTCCATAAAAAAAGGGGGGGGAAGAACATGTAAGTTTCAGCACTGTTCTTGCTAAGCAGTTTTTAATTTAATTACTTTATTTATTTATTTTTTTCATTTAGAAAAGAAAAAGGCCCCAGAGATGATCGACATCTGAAAAACTTTCAATTTGTTTAATTCGTCATTTTACGAGAAAGCTTGTTATTTGTTGAGAAAGCTCTTTGAATGCTGAATTTGGAATAAAATCCTCGAAACCTGGGATCACGAGCGAATTTTCAAAAAGTCGCGAAATAATATTTGTCGAAGGATCAAGATAACGCAGAACCTTGAAACTCTAAGAATTCGCTAAACCGTCGGGTATAGTGGAAACGAACTTATAGCTGAGGTGACATAGAAATCTAGTTTACAGAAGTTAGTTCAACTTGCAATGAAGATTCACGATATTGATTTTATAGATAGTACTGCAATTCCCAGGGAACAAAGTTCATGACGATACATGGCTTTGTCATTCCATTAATGACGTTTAAAATCGTCGGACCATACAGTAATAACCAAGAATAAATTGAATAACATCTGGTGAATTAATTTTCGAGTATAATAACAATCCTTGTTTTGCAAATATATACAAATATTATTTTCTCAAATTGATTTCAATTTACAATTTACTGTTATTTGTTCCATATATTTTATGTAATAAGAAACTCATCGGAATAAATCGCATCTCTTTTCGAACGTTACCTATATTAACTATCGATTAACAATCGAAATTAAGAAACTTATAAAAAGTAGAATTACATTAGTACGATTTCTAAAAACATTCGTTTAACATTTAATTGTTATTACTAGCTAACTTTTCAAATATTTTGACAATTTTCAGAATAAAAGCTCCTTCTCAACTTTCGTCGAAACAAAAACTTTAATTTAATTTTAATTTCACTCGTAATAAAAGAAGTTAGTCTTACTTTTCTTCGAAGAAAGAGTGCTCTGTTGTAACTCTTGCTTTTTTAAGTGTTATAACTTTCTAAATATACTTATTCTCACATCCTCCTATATTTCATTTCTTCAGCGCAGAAGTGGAGTTGTTGAAGCAGTTCAGTAGTTCATCGTTCGAGTATAACATCAAAGTGTAAAGCACGATTAGCGACAGGAGCCATAAATCCTACGTTTTTCAAAATGAAATCTCTTAAGTTTAACTTTAATTTCACTCAAAATAAAAAGAAACTAGCTTCACTTTTTCCCAAAATAATCTCTTATAACCTTACTACTTTTCCAATTGTTACCTTCTTCAGAAAGAAAAATTCTTCTTAATTGTAATTTCAATTTCACTCGCAATGAAATGAAACTGGCTTCGCTGTTTTCAAAGTGAAAAACACTCTCTTATAGCCCTGCTATACTTTTCTAGTTTGCAAGAGTTGCAACTTTCTGAATATACTTGCTCTCTCACGTTCTAAACATGGAAGTAGAGTTCTAAGTATGAAGTTGGCGGTACTTCGTTGTTCAAGTGCAACAATTTAGTCAAAGTATAGGGCAAGATATGCGAGGGAGGAAGTGCTATAAATTCCACGATTTCCGGACGCGCGTGCCGCCGTGTCGAGACACGACGCGTATGCAGGCGCGTCGCGAAAACGGCGCAGACCCTATTAGTTTCGTCGTAGTTGGAATGCTTGAAAGGAATGCGTTCACGTGCACCAATGTCTCATTCTCTCATAACACAAATATAACAGCGTTCACCACATCGTGCTTCTATGGCCATCATGGCGCAACCACCTTTGCACGTCGACCATTCTGATTCTAATATAATATATTAGAATTATAATTAATAATTATTATAATAACTATTATGTTAATAATATATTAATAATATTAATAATATAATTATTACTGTTATTACTATTATATTAATAATATAATTATATAATTATTTATATTCTAATATAATATTAAAGTTATATTTAATTATAATTCTAATATATTAATAATAATATAATTATTACTATTATGTTAATAATATATTTTGACAATTTTGACAATTTAATATTAATAATATAATTATTACTGTTATTACTATTATTACTATTATATTAATAATATAATAATATAATTATTTATATTTTAATATATTAAAATTAAATTTAATTATAATTCCAATATATTAATAATAATATAATTATTACTATTATGTTAATAATATATTAATAATATTAATAGTATAATTATTACTGTTATTACTATTATAGTAATAATATAAATATATAATTATTTATATTCTAATATAACATTAAAATTAAATATATATATATATAATATATGTAATTACAATGTAATTCTAATATACTATATATAATTATAATGTAATTCTAATGTAATATATAGAATTATAATATAATTCTAATATAATATATTAGAATTATAATGTATTATAATATAATGATCAACAATTCTTTCGCTCCGTTAACGATAATTCGTCAATGAAGATATTTTTCAAAATTCATTGAATTGTCATAACAAACTAAACTTCGCAGAAGCGCCACAACAAACTAAAGCAGGGCACAAATTAACAAACAATTAAAAACAATAACAACGATTGATCGTCAATCATAATTAGATGAATTTCCACGCATTTTTGCAATTTTTCATAAACTTTTACTAATTCAAGAATTATTGCTTTTGCGTAGGATTATAATTGATACTCTTCTTCGAATATTTCGCATACGTATTTTTACTACGTTTTGCAAAGATGCGTCTTTGAGTTTTTCACAAATGCATAAAAGTCCAAGGTCTAGTCATTGGTCGAAAGTTTTCATTAATCATGACTGCGTGATATTGTCGCGTGATTAGTCACAATTTTAATTAGTCGTCAATCATTGATTGTCTGGTATAATTAATTACTACTCATTTTAAATAATTATTCATCAGTCGTGAGTCGTCAATCGCTAATTAATTTCGAATGACTAGTCATTGTGAGTGACGAGTCACAAATCGTTAATCATTTTATGTGATTGGTCATCAATCGTTTATTAAATCAAACGACTAATCATCGATCGTTAGTCATATTAGGTGATTAATTATCGGTTGTTAGCCACTTTAGGCGATTACTTGTCAATCGTTAATTGTTTTAAATGATTAGTCAAACTAATCACTGGATCTATGTGACTAGCGAAAAGCAATGTGTGTAAATTAGAAGTGTAACAGTAATCAGACGGGAATCAGAAATTTTTTATCGTTAGGCTTCATTTTAATTTACAATCATTTTTTATCATTGAGCCTTATTTTAATTTATAATCATCTTTCATTATTAGGCCTCATTTCAATTTATAATCATTTTTAGTCATTTTTTGTCATATTTAAATTCCAGTTACATAGTCACTAGTTATGACTATAGTTAGCTATCAGTCATGTCACTACGGTTAACGATTGGTCAATGTTCATTAGTTATTCTTGATATGAATTTAATCATTAATCACTAATCACGTTTAAGTATTTATTATTAGTCATCAGTATAATTTTATATATAGTCTAACTTATGAAGTCAGTGATGATAATTACAGTACGTGATTACAATTTGACTCTGTAAAAAAATTGAGCGCGAACGACCGAAATTTTTATGAACATGTGGAAGAAATGAAGCAACAAAAGATTTTCACTTTGCAAGGAACGCTGATTCATTCTGGTTAAAAAGTCGAATAAAAATTTTTGCAAGTATCTCAATATTTTCGAGAAAAGGAACGAGGCGTAAGTTGAATTCAAATTTCGTCTCTCTCCGAAGGGAATAATCGAAGGGAAGCGAAAGAACAAAAACTTTCGAATTAAAAAATATCGACTAAAATCCAGAAAAATATCGTGAGTTAAAATCAAATTCAAATTTTCTGCGAGTGGACTTCAAGCGGACTGACATCTGTCGAACTATCGGGAGAAGCCTGGAAGAGTAAAAGTTTCTCGATCAAATCTAAAAGGCCAATATGCACTAGTTAGACAGATGAGAACTTGGAGAAAGAAAATTAAATTCCACGAACTTGCAACAAAACGAAAGAAAATTATAGAATAATATAGAAACGTATTAAAATATATTTGAATCTCGATCAATGTTTCGTCTCACGCAAAATCAACCAAAGATATTTCGCTCGTCTAATAAACTCACTTGCTCCGATTTCCCAGTCGTGGCCCCATTGATCTCTCCGGATAAATTGGAACTGAAACTCGAGGTAGTACGTCGCGAATGCAACCGAAATTGGAGCCGAGTGGCCATCCGTCTCGTTAAACGATGAACAGCCGAGCATCCACTCCCGGCGAAAATCCACTCACGATCAGCCTGCGTCTTGGCCGCAGCGTCCAAGTAGAAACATCGTCCTCGAGAGCGGCGCTCGACCGCAACCCAGCGTCGCACCGCGGGCCGCATCAATTTGAATTCTGCAACAACTCTCGTCCCGTTCGTTCGTGTAACATTGCACCGCCATCGAACTTGTTCCGTGCCACGAAGAGACCTTGGCGAAGTCTCGCCAACTGAATGGAACATGTACGCGCTCGCGTAGGAAAGAATTCGAAGAAGGAAGAAAGTCAGATTGCAATAGATAGCGTTTGTGCCAGATTAGAGCTCAAGCTCTTTCAGATCGCAAGATCGTGGAATTTGAAATCGTTCAAATTGTTAATTTGAAAAAAAAAAAAAAGAAAATGGAGCGCAGTGGAATCTGCAGTTTGGCAAATTCGACGATTTCGGACGAAACTGCAAGCTCGCGGCGGTTGAGGAGGGGGCAAGAATCCGAGGTTTCCGAGGCTTCGTGGTTTATGTCGTTCAATCATCGACAAGAAGGAATCTCACCGCCGTGCGAAACGTGTATCTGTGTTTCAGAGAAGAAAATTGCACGTTCGCGCAATTAAGAACGACGAGTTATTAAATATGAAAAGTTTCGGATATTACAGTTTGTACCACTGCGTGTACAATTACGGAACTTGGCGAGAATGAAACCTGTCGTTTGATTAATTAGAATGGCCGATAACTTCTCGATTCTAGAGAACGAGTCTCTCTCAACGAGACAGACAGAGACGAATTTTTAAAAAACTGAGTACAGCGACTGATGTGAAGAACAAGGGAACATAGTTAAGTTAAATATGAAAAGTTTCGGATATTACAGTTTGTACCACTGCGTGTACAATTACGGAACTTGGCGAGAATGAAACCTGTCGTCTGATTAATTAGAATGGCCGATAACTTCTCGATTCTAGAGAACGAGTCTCTCTCAACGAGACAGACAGAGGCGAATTTTTAAGAAAACCGAGTACAACGACTGATGTGAAGAACGAGGGAATTTAGCTAAGGACAAATCGTTGAAACGACGATGAAAATAAATGGGAATAACGACTTGGAAAGAAGCAGAGACGAATGGAACGACAAACGAATTGAAGAGACTGACGATTGTGCACGGGAGGAGGGGAAAAGAAATTGATCGCGGTGACCCGAGAGAACGAGAGAAAACAGTCGAGGGAAACTTTGAAACGGTGTGAAAGCACTCAAAGGATAATCAGAAGTGTATCAAGTACAAATGGAGTGGCATCTGGTTATTGGTAACCGCGGGGTTCAAAAGATCAAACTCGATTAATACCGCGCGCAGCGAGAGAATCATGAAAACATAAACGACGCACGAGAGACCAATTAGTCGCGGCGATCGATGAGATGCCTCGCATAAACTCGATGTGCCAGTAATTCTGATGTGCTTCGATACTGCTGGAAAGTTTTATTTCAACGGTCGGCATTTAGATTTTGGCATTCAACTTGGCTGCTGGAGCGCTTGGAATTTATCCGTGGCGAAAGAAAGACAAGTACGGTGAACTTTTGTACGAACTGTCTTTTCAAAACATTCTGATAACGTCTGAGGAGGAAGTTTTGGAACGAGGAGAAATTTTGGAATTTAATTTTGAAGACGCGGAGAATGCATTGTGTTTCTTGAAAATATTCTTATTTTCGGTATTCATGCAGTGAAAGATGCGTCCGAGATTTCCTCGATGTTTAGTCCGTTTAAAAATCGCTGAAACAGCTTCGATCGTGTTTTCGTTTATAAGTGAAGAAGACGAACGAAAGTAACCAACAATCGACTGGACCAACGATATGGAGAATCAATCACCACGTCCGTGCAAACAGACCAAGAGAGGAGAGGAGAGGTCAAGCAAAAGAACAATCGACGAACAAACCAAGTATGATCCTAGCATCTCCAAGTAATTAAATTCAAAAGAGGATCGAATCATTCGCAGCAATTATTCGGAAAGTATGCAACGAAGAAGAAGAAAAAGAGTGTCATAGATAGATAGCTAGATATAGAAGAACGAGACAAGAAAACAAAAGGAGCAGAAAAAGAAAAAAATATGGAGAAAATAAAGAGACAAAAAGCAGGCAGGGAGCGTAGAACGCGCGAAGAAAATAGAAAGGTAAAGTGACGAGGAACGCAAGAAAATTGTCGAGGGACTGATCGTTCCGATGGTTGGCCATTGTGAAATATGAGGCAGGCTGCGATAGGCCTAGGGTCTGGAACACGAGAGCACGATCTATTAGGATATAGCACGTATTCGAACGATATCGATCGAATCTGAGAATGACGAGAGACTACGCCTATCAGCGACGAGACAGAAATAATAACGAGGATACCCGTCAGCCTGTGTGTCTCGATTCAATTCGATATAACCAGCGGCGAAACATTCTTCCATTGGGCGCTAAGAACAATTCGACGCATCGAGGGGATGATGGAGGCCATGCCAATATCCGCGCTTGAAAATTTCAATTTCCAGAGCAAGGGGATCCGTCCATGGAATATTTCCATAAAAATCACAGCTCGTTCTGCATTGAAAAATTATTCAACAATTTTGTTGGAGGAATTCGATAAAATCGTGCTTTGTAATTTTCTCGCCGCGGATACTTCAAACGTCGGAAATAAAGAGATTCAAATTGTAGAAACATAACTCGACGTATGTTCGATGACAGTGCGTCCGTCTCGTTCGATAGCTCGTATAGTAGAATTGATTTTACTTCCGAGCATCATTCATAGTCTTCCAGGGATTAGAAAGAAGTTGCGAGGATTCTCTATGTCTGTTTTATGTATGTATTCCACTTCAACGTGGATGCACTATGTACTGCATTTGACATCGTTATAAGTAGAAAGATTGAAAATTATTGCGACTGAAAATTACGAACTCTTTTTGCTGAGGATATGAAGATACGCATGCTCATTTGCGACGAGTTCGACTGAAGGTCGATCCAGGAAAATCGATGTGTGAACAGCTCCGGAATGGATTTGAAGATTTACACTTTGAAAATCGACAACGTTGCGACTGCGTTTTGTAATAAATACGAATGAAAGTAATTGGCGAAGAACTGTTTTTCATATTGGGATTGTTCCATAAACACAGATCTTCAGATAATCTTTTCGTCACGTCATTGATACTTCCTCCCAATTCCCAAATTTTGCGAAAATTCGCTAAATCGAATTCCGAAAAAAAAGAAGAAATGTAAAACGATATATATAAAATTTTAAACGCTATTAAAATTGGAGAAAAATGAATAAATTGTTTAAAGTGCTGGGAACATATGACAACGATGTTTAGAAGAGCTAATTACAACCAAGAGAACAAAAAAAAAAAAAAAAAAAAAAATTAGAAAAATAAAAGAAGAAACAGCTTCGAGAAACTCTTTTCGGAAATGAATTCATTTCTGACAGACTTTTGTAATTTCATCGTAACGATAGTGACAAAAAAATTTAATACAGTTTCATCTTGCCATCGATTTGCAAACGCAAGCGAGACGAAAATAATGACGGAATGTAACGGTGATGCACGGTAATTAATTTCATACTGCAACGGTGATCCAGTGAATAAATACACATGCACAGTTTGTTTTTCTGTTTCTCTTTATAATTGCCATCCCCGGCTCGAAAATTCATTAAACTCCGTTGGTTAATGAAATTGCGCCGAATTCAAAGGATATTTGCAATTTATTGCGCGGTTATGTCAACGCCGGCGACGTCACGACGAAAATGGAGGGAGATTATTGAGCCGGTGCTTGACGTTAATTTAAAAACTTCACCGACGGCCAAGTTACGACGGAGCTCTAGGAGGACGAGGACGAAGAAAATGAAGGGATCAAAAATTAAGCAGCTAATATTCACCGAATAATTATCGATCGGCCAGAGGCGAATTTTCCAATTAATAAAAATTCGCGCCGCCGTCCGCGTTTGACAATGAAACAAGACTCTTCTCAAGACAAAAACTCGTCCAACGGTGATAATCGTCGTTGGCAGAAATGTGACGAAAGACTCGAAGCGTCGAACAATTTTTCTCGAGATAAAAAACTCATTCTTCCTCTAATCTAAGAGTAACAATCGTCATTGACAGAATTCGACGAAAGACTCGAAGCGTCGAACAATTTTTCACGAGACAAAAACGTCGTCTTTCCTCTCATCCAAGGATGATAATCGTTCTTAGCAGGATTCGACGAAAGTCTCAAAAAAAATCAAAAAATTTCTCTGAACATCATTCTGCAAATGTAAATCAGGGAAAGAACGACAGAAGAAAGTCGTTTCATTCTGAGGCGAATGAAATTTATTTCGCGTGAAGATCCAGGTGCGTCGATATGTTTAAGAGAAAAGGGAGAGAGAATTTCGTCTCTCTCGCATTATTCTGTGGTTCTTTAGTGCTGTTAGTGGAGGAATAATTAAATTAAACGAACTTCTTCTGTTCCAATGAATGGATTCGATGAACATTGATCTACCTTCTGTGACCAGTTTTACGAATTTGATCAAATCAAGAACATTTTGAAATCTCCGTTAAATGAAGAAACGTGAAATGAAAATAAGCCGAAATAAGTGTGTCGAGGAAATTTTTAAACTAAGGAAATATTATATTCTCAACTTCGAAATTTTGGAAATGGAAATATTCACTGATATAAGTGGTAATATTTTCTTTTACCTTGCTTTATCCTCGTTCATCTTCCTTTGCGTTTGAGAATTTCTGACGAAAGGGGAGAGTTGTCTAAAAATATTTGTGCTCTATACTAACAATGACTACGAAAAATATTGAAACGCCATTAGCAGCATAACCGTATTAAATATATTAAGTTCAGTATCATTTCATAAATCGACAAAAATTTGATATTATAAAAATTCCGTAAAGAATTTGATAAAGGAAAGTCACTTTGTTCGAAAATAGAGGAATGCGTCGATATCGATTTTTCAAAATTGAATATTTTCACTGTAATTCACTATCAATTATCTTCGCTACACAACTATTCTAGCTAACATTTGTTATAATTCACTATTTTCACTAAAATCACTAAATTTTCCATAGATGGAAAATAAAATGAGAAGATCAAGAAATATATATATTCATTGCAATTTATTATTTTCACTAAAATCACTAAATTAGACAGAAGATACGTATATATAAAATATCCAAAGTACAGCGTCGATCCTAATACTTAATAGATGAAACACTTGTAGAACACGTTTTTCAACAATTGCATAAATATTCGCGGTCTAATCATCTAATAATTAAATCCGCCGTCTAATAAACTGAATAATAATTTCTTCTTCCGTCTTTCGACCGTTTCTCGAATAATCACCGTCTTTCGAGTTATCAAATTTACCATTCTCTGGCCATTCTCTGCGTCCCAGCTCGGGGCTTTCGAACGTTGCACAAGGGAATTGGCAAATGGAAGCCAACGGTGGCCGCCTCTCGATTTTCCCAAGCAAAGGATCGTCGCTCGAAAGGACATTTTCTCAGCAATACAAATCGTTCGCCGAATGGACACTTTAGCCAATTTAGCCTGCGTTTAGGTGTGCGTGCGTTCTAGAGGAAACGAAAGAAAGACAGAGAACAACACACCACGACGAAGATGGAATCAAGTGCGCTGTACATCGGTTCTGAATTTAACTTGGAAAGTTCTGAACGAAGCCTCGAGAAACAAACTTTTTAACAGACTGAAAGCGACGGTGGCTGGTAGTAGAAAATTTGTATCGACAAAATCGAAATCTCTCTCTCGCCAAGTACGTACGTACGTTTGCCACTGGAGGAATGAGATAATATTTCGCCCAGCAGGGAATTTGTGAAATGTTAATATTTAAATTTAGTAAACGTCAGTTTATTAATATTCATACATTAATGACTGGAGGCGTGTTTTGTCAACAGAATTCACCCGGGGACGTATTTGTACGTTTTTAAAGAGTGGTATAATTATAATCACCCAGTATGATGTTAATGCAAAAATTGCCAGTCAATATTGTGTCAGTAATAATCCACGATAAATATCGAACGTTAAAACTGAAAAATGTTTCGAAACTTTTAAGCGGGGACGAAGAAAACACGAATAATCGAGATTTAACGTAGACAGAATCGAATTTTCACCATTTTTTTTCCCTCCCTAACTAATTTTTAACCTCGTCCTAGTTTTTTTTTTCTTCTTTTTTATGAACAAGTATGTGTACACTCTGAAACATAGGAATGGTGAAATACAAAGAAGGGAAAAGTACGACGAAAGAATATCGTTATCCGGAAGCATCTAATGCACCGGCGCATTAAAAAGACATTAGACGACCAACAGCACAAGAGGGCTGGCTGGATCGTGCAACGTAACACGAATAAATTTGCACGCGAATTCGAATGAATTTATCGAGGATGCTCTATCGATCCTGCTTCTAGCTTGACTCCGGGCCACGCTCTCGACCGCGGTAGAGCGAAAGTTTTTCCAACCACTCGGGTAGCACACTAGTGTAGGAGATCAAGCCTCATCGAGGCCTCTTCTCAATGACTGATGTAAAATAATCTCGACCCGCAGCCGAGGCTGTGAACCCACTTCGCTGCGACGACAACCTTCCACGAAGTTAGAGAGCGTATCGACGACAGTTTCGATGCCGCGAACACACGAGAATCAGATGATGTGGTGAACCAGGGATGGAAACAATTTCACTTTTACATTCGAAGATTGGAGTTAGTTTCTGTACGAAAGTGTCGCTTGATAAGCGATATTTTAGCATATTTTTACAGTTTCGAATTCCAGAATGGGTGCTTTGATAACTGAATATATTTCATTATAATAGAAGCTGCAAGAAATTGACATCCAAATGAGAATTCGTGTGAATCATTAAGGAAGTTTATATTTAAAGAAAAAAAAAAGTTCTTACAACGATATGAATAAGAGGAACTATTTGAGAATGAACGATAGGGATTGAAACAATTTTAATGTCGAAAAGTTTAGGATAGTTTCTGTGGAAAAGTTTCACTTGATAAACGATATTTTAATGGTTACAAAGTATCGTGATTGTAAGAACTAGTTTCGAACTTTAGAATGAATGCACTTAGGAGTACTTCGACAAATGAATAAACTGGACTATAGTAGAAGTTGCAAGCAGTAGAAAAGCAAGAAATTGACATTCAAAGTTTATATTTAAAGAAAAAGATGTTATATCACGAATAAAAAGTTTGAGAATAAACGATAGGGATGGAAACAATTTTAATGCACACTCGAAAATCGAGGGTAGTTTCTATACAAAAGTTTCACTTGATAAATGATATTTTGAATTTTTACGATGTGTTGTTATTGTAAGAATTAATTTGTAACTAATGGATACACTTAAGAATACTCTGACAATGGAAAAAATTAGAATTACGAGAAACAAAGGATTTAAACGTGTTAACGATTAAAAGAATCAAGATTTATACGAAAAAGAAGGTTTTATAGGATGAAAAGTCAGAGATGGAAAGAGTTTGAACGTACATTCGAAAATCAAAAATAATTTCTATTGATAAATGATATTTTAATGGTTACAATGGTATCTTGACAACTGAGCAAATTGGATTAACCTCTTGCGCTCCCAAAATTGTAATATTTCCTCAGTTTCAAGTAAAATATTTAAGTAAAACAAAATAGGTAAAACAAATAATAAATTTATTACTTCTCAATAATTTTTATCTAGTGTTCGAGTTCAACGACGAGTTCAAAATTTGTAATATTTTAATATTTGTAATATTTTAATATTTTAATATTTTAATATTTTAATATTTTAATATTTTAATATTTTAATATTTTAATATTTGTAATATTTTAATATAATAATATTTTAATATTTGTAATATTTTAATATTTTAATATTTTAATATTTTAATATTTTAATATTGTAATATTGTAATATTTTAATATTTTAATATTTTAATATTTGTAATATTTTAACATTGTAATATTTTCTCAATTTTAAGTATATTTAAGTAAAACAAAATAGGCAGAGCAAATAACAAATTTATTACTTCTCAATAATTTCTATCCAGCGATATCATACCGACGAGTTCAAAAAGAAAGCGATGAATTATTGTATACGATTTCAGTCACTCGTTATGGTCCGCAATCAGTTTGCCAGCGCAAGTGGTTAAAAGCATTCAAATTCAAACGTGTTAGAAATTGATGCAAAATTGTCGAGATCAAATGAATTCCCACCGAAAAGTAGATTTTACATCACGAATGAGGAGCAACGACGAAGAGTGGCAACGAATTGAAGGTAGAAACAATTTTAATACACACTCGTAAAGTATTATATTTCAATCGTGAAAGTTAATTTCTCGAACTGCAGTTTCGTACATTGGATTACAATGAGAAAGAACAAGAATTTGACAATGAGTATTATCGGCATAGAATTGAGGGAACTTTTAAACTTAGTTGACGGGTAAATTTCAACCTCCGTCGTTTCTCGATTAACTTGACAAACTTCAAGGTCTCGCGACTGATCGACAAATAAAAGAACTTGAATTGTCTGAGAATTAAACCAAGATTTAAGGACGGAGAAACGAATATTTTACACTCGGCGGTTCATTATAATTTCATTTTATGGAGGCGGAAATGATTTCACCTAGAAACCCAGCGACTGGAATGTTCATATTTTGGGCTTTCTACGTCTAAGAGCTCTGGCTTCGTCTAATTAGCTTTCAGTCGTCGCAGTCATCGCGGCACTTAGGCGGTTTTATTTTTAACAAAATCCCTTAATGGGGGAGGAGTGCCCAAGGGATCGCTCTAAAAAGGCCGTTTACATCCTTAATAACGCTCTGAATAGGCGGCACTCTCGAGTGTCTCGCCGAG
This sequence comes from Frieseomelitta varia, assembly GCF_011392965.1. Taxonomy (NCBI): domain Eukaryota; kingdom Metazoa; phylum Arthropoda; class Insecta; order Hymenoptera; family Apidae; genus Frieseomelitta; species Frieseomelitta varia. The sequence continues at coordinate 393,608 of NW_025110521.1, read as the reverse complement.
GTCTCACCACAGATCTTCGTAAACTGGTTGGAAACGGCGGAACAACGTGAATTCAATGAAAACTTCTGAGAATTCACTCCAGCTGTGGTTCATTAAACTAGAAAACAAACCGGACGATATCCAGGTTCTCGCGTTAGATTTAAGTTCGTTCTTCGTTAGCTTCGCGCTGTTTCGAGCGAGATTAATTCGAAAGACGTTTGTTCATTAAGCCCCGACGTGGCGCAAAATTGGAATATGAAAATCGTTTAATTACTTCCGAGGATTTCTCGATCTTCTTTTCTCTTTTCAACAGCTTTCAAGATAATTTTCTAAATTAGTTTGAAATTTTTTTAAATGGAACTCTTGAAGCGAAGGGCCACAAGCGTCTAATTAAATGACACGGAACTCGATTACAGAGAGTTAAAAATCGATTCGAAGGGATGCTAAATTCGATGAAAATAATGAACGAACATCAGATAGGAAAATGGATACAAAAATGCATCAACGGACAGAAGACATACGCCATGTGAAATTAGACGAGAAATTTACATCCTACAGAAAATGCTACTTTCGTTCGCGAAAATGTACAAAAATAGTTATTTCTTGAAATTTTGAAACGCGTTATTTTCTTTATTTGCCAAAAGTAGAATGAAATGAAATGAAATTTGATATAATTTTTATAAAAATAAATAAATAAATAAAAAATTCATCCCTGAGGAAATTAAACGTGTACCATATAATCCTCTCTATATATAAATCTATATTAGTATTAATTCCTTGCATCAAAAAATCTTATTAGATAGAAGTCCCTTAGAACGGATCTACGATGCGACAAATCTCGGTTTCTCGCGGCGTTCCCACGTAATTGGACGTTTCGATAAACAGTGATTGATCTGTTATCAGTGGTTAATTAGGGTCGACTGAAGCTTCGAACGTTCCATGAGCAGGCAAGGCCAGCTGCTTGCGCACGCCGTACCGTTCCGAGGTCCCAGGCTCAGGATTATACGCAGATTTCCTGATTACCCTCGCATCGCGCGTCTGTTCGATACATCACGAACAATTACGCGAACGAATATGCGCGGCAGTGACCCAGGCGACAGCCCCGATGCGTCACGGCTCGGTCAATTGGAGATTTCGTCCCTTCGTCGGTTCTCGATTACCTCGTCCATCGAGATGGAATTTTCAAAGGGCAGGATAGCTAACGATAACGAGGGAAAAACATTTTCAACATTAACGTGACGCGTCGTGTGGTGTCGTTGGCAGAGCATCGAAATGTTCTTGAAAAGAACGAAAGAACGTCTAGAGAAATAAGAAATTAAAAATTAAAATATAATCGAATGCTCTAAAATTCCGAATGACTAAATTCTAGAAAATTTTAGAAATATTAAAGAATTCAAGCATCTCGGTGATTTAATTTTATTATAAAGAATTCTTAAAACTGTTAATTGGAAGTATCGTGACTATTTTAAGGTAGATTAACATTCAAATTATAAGAAATAATATTGTATTCAGGAAATCATTTTGACCGATGGCTATTAATGAAAAATATATCCTTTTTTATACGATAATTACTAGCAGATCCAGATAATTATCAGATAATTAAATCCGCTACTGATATAATCACGCGGACAATTTAATAACTTCAATCTACATTCGATAATTTAATAAATTCAATCCGCTGTCTAACAAGAATCAACATGATCATTCCAAAGTTTAAAGTCTCTTCATTTGTCGCAGTGATCGTAATTCTGAAACGAATCTCTGCGAAGCGAATGAAAGAGTAAAATGTCAAGGGAAATAGTCTCGCAAAACGACCGCGTAACGAGATTTTCGATCGCCAACAGCGAACGAACTATGATCCTCTGCAACTGTAACGACAAAAGCTTTACTTCGATTCGTTATGCGAATTTCCAGTCGCGTTCGTTACACATCTCTTTCTTACCTTTAACGAGATAACTAAATTCAAGAGAAATTCTTCCAAATGGTTATAAAATATCATGACGTATTTTGTCACATATTTAAATTATTCGATTGTTCGAACTGTTTAAATATATATATATATATATATATATATATATATATATTAAAGTACGTTATTTAAATTTCCACAGAGAGGTCGTAATTACTCGTTTACTTTCATTTCGCATTTATCTAAAAGAAAAATTTAAAAGAGCGTAACACGTCACTTGAAATGAACAAAATAACCGACTCAATTGTTGCAATTTTTACTCACGAAATCGAGTCCTCGATTTTAAACTCGATTATCTTGATCGAGCGTTGATAAAAAGCTCGAAATTCGCACTCATTCTGTGCGCTTACGCGAAATTCAAGAGCGTAACGTGCAACGTGAAGTAAATGAAGTACACTGTAACTGTTGCAATTTTTTACTCGCCAAATCTCCGTTTAAACCCTAATCTTTTTCGATCCGACGCGTTCTAATCTACGTTCAGAAGAGTCCACGGCCTCCTTTCAAATTAAAAATAGAAATTTCCACGAGACCATCGACCATCTTCGAAGGCATTGAAACTCTTCTGTCGATGCTCGCGTTATTCCCCTTCAATGGAGTTCATTTTCCAAATGAAAAATAGTTCTCGTCTTCCCCTCCTTCAGAAACGCGAGACTCACGCGAGAATTACGCGAGAATTACGCGAGATTAAGAATGCAGGGCGGGACCCGGTGATTCGTTTCTCGCAAAACTGGAAGGCAATCATCGCGATCCACCGTACGCTTCGTTGCGCTTTCCCTCTGGTTTACAGGCCAGCGAACACAGTTGGCGGGAGAGGCTCCGGCCACTTTTGCATCGATCTTCCGTGAGCATTCGCACGCCGGCAACTGTGTAAGTGGATAAACCTGGTTGTTCCACTGTCTCTCGGTAAATCCACCCTGATTCGCCCCTGTAATTGACAGCGCGAACGCCACATAACGATTTCCTTGCGAGCTTTTATTTAGCTTAACCACGAGTGGCGAATACGTTGCGTATGGTCTCTGAACTAAGGTGAACACTTTGGGAAATTTACGTTTTTACGGAGATGATTGAAAATACGGAAATCAGGTAGAAGGTCGTTCATATTATTATATTATATTATATTTATATTTATATTATTATATTTATATTTATATTATTATATTTATATTTATATTATTATATTTATATTTATATTATTATATTATATTATTATTTAAATTCTGCTCTAATATATTCTCTATATTTATAATCTATTTATACTATATCTTGCAACCTCGCGAGCTTTTATTTAGCTGGACGATGAAATTGACGAATAAGTTGCATAGTTCCTTCGTTTCGAGGCAACTTTGAACCAAGGTGAATTCTTAGGCAAACTTATGTCTTTTCATGGGGATAATTGAAAACGCAGAAGTTATTTTATAAATATTCAGTTATTTAAATGTCGCTGCAAAGTACTGTTGTTGCATATTTGTGAACTTTAAAGTTTGAATAATCTATCAAACTACGTCCGACCTATCGAAATACTAAACAACCGTAATTGACAAAACAAATCAATAAGTTAAAAAAATCACCGTGAGAAGTTCGTTGCCATGGAATTATATTCAGATTCTGAAGCATCGTTATGATCATTCACGATGATCCATCTAACGACGTATGTACATACGTGCATACATCATACATACGTACGTCCGCTGGCTAAGGAAGGCCGTGCTTTCCAAACGTTAAAAGCTTCTGCTACCATTAGGATCCCGCGGACGAGCTTTTCATAAGAGACAGTCAAAGCGACGTTCGGCACAACGAGCGTGGCCGCCGGGTCAAAGCATTTCCGGTTACGCGTGTATTCGTGAAACTGCAACGTCAGCCGATGCTATACAGCGATTCATGTACACGTTGCTCGTTTCACGATCATCCCGCGTAACTTGCTCACCTCGAATAATTTCTAAGGCACGAAAGGAAATTTTTATACAAAAGTTGGAATGTAGGGAAACACACACATTTCGTGGTGTTTTTATTTTTATTTTTTATTTTTTTTTTTTTCTGTGATGGAGATTTCACCCTTATCGATCTATAAAAAGAAAGCTGTCGTGTATGTATCGAAAATTGACTGGTTCAAGAGATATTTCAGCTTCAATTTTGTAAAGTTAACGAGATTTTGAACTTTAATTTTGCAAAACCTATCGTACTATAGAGATAGATTGTTCTTCCTTGTATACTGCACAAAATTAAACTTCTAATACCTCTCTCTCTTCATAAAATACCAATCACTGTTCGACACATGTATTGATACTTTCTTTTGTCGAAAATATCGAGCTGCATCGATTAATGGATCAAAATGTATTTAAACAATAGGTGGAGATGACGCCACCATGTGTAAAAAAAATATACGCATCGCAAATATACGTAATTTTTTTCATACGTTGCACACCCTGGAAATTATTCCAGGTGAATTATTCGTTATGTTACGCGGACTAGCCTGTGCAAAGTCAGATGTTTTTTTTAGAAAGTCTTGTTTCTCTCTAACCTCGCCGAGATCTTTAACGAGCAGACGGTGGATCTTCGTGGAATTTCAAATTTTTATGGATGCAATTAAAGAGATTTCTTTCCATTGTTAATATATTCTGCTTGTCAATATTTTCTGTATTTTTGCATGTTGTTTGCATTCTCGTTGAATTCACAAACGCATGGAAATCCGCAGTCCAGTTAACGGCGGACTGAAAGTTGCAAAAGTTGGAAAGGTCTCGAGGTGATGTTATTGATTATCAGACAGAGATATTTACGGAAATTTATATTTTCACGGGTGAAGCTTAAAATTTAGAAGGTGGAAAGATTCGTTTCATCCGCTGAATGTCGCTTCCACCTTTAGTTCTTTTCGCAAATTTCGTTTTTTCAATAAATCTGTTCATTTGTCCCGGCTCATTTGTCCAATCTATCCCATGATGAATATTTCTGCAAATAATTCTCTCAACTCTGCTAACAGCAACAGCGTGAAAAAGGAAAAAAACATGGAAGGTAGTAAAACTCGTTATATCAACCGCACACTGTGCAGAATTAACGTGAAAAAATAGGGCTCCGTTTTTCACAACTTCGGAATTCTCTCGTTCTAAACTTTCCGCTATTAACGTGAGTACTATTTAACAGTACTCTAAACAGCAATGAAATCACACGACTGTATTTTTCGTATTACTTCGCGTTTACATTCATAATTCAAAATAATCCCCCGCCCCCATTATGCAAAAACGAGAGAGAATACCATTCAGTAGCAACACACGTAAATTCATAACTTTTCCCTTTGTGCATTTAAATTTAAATGCATTTAAAAGTATTATAAAAAATATTATAAAATTGCAAAAAATATAAATATTTATAAAAAATATTATAAAGTTGCAAAAAATATAAATATTATAAAAAATATTTAAAATATTTAAAATATTAAAATATAAAATTGTGAAAAACATAAATGTTATAAAAAATATTACAAAATCGTAATAAATATTATAAAAAGTATTTAAAAATATTATTATAAATAATCATTTTCACGAGTTTCAATTCTCGTAGCACTAGAACCATCAAAGCAATCGAAATGATCAATTTACAATTTTTGTTGGAAATTTTATAGATATTACGCATAAAACAACGTATTCCTCAAAATTTAAACGATCTTTCGAAAAATGTGCAAACGAAAGTTTGTGCAGTTCGTCGTATTACAAAGCTTTCCCACTTTTTCGTTTTTTACTTCATTTCGTTTCTGGATGGAAATTTTATGCTTCCAGCGTTAAGAATTAGCGTTGATTTAATCGTCGCGTGGTTTTCTCTTCGCGGAACGCAACATTGACGCAATGCCGTAATCCTTTGAGCTACGTTCGGTTACAGTTCACGAGATTCGTTAAACAGAGAGAGAAAGAGAAAAAAAGAAGAAGAAGAAGAAAAAACGAGCGAGAAAATAGGTCGGACGAAATTGGCGCGAAAGAAATTGGCCGTGAAGGGAAACCAGCGAGCTTCCGTGAGATTGAGATCAGCCTTCCGCGTAATTGATCTGTTTGCCAGCAATTAAAAAAAAGGAAACGCGTCGCAGGAACGCGTGTATACCTGAGTGTTGCGTCCAACTTCTCTCGTACGCGAGAGATATCTTTGAAACGGCGGGAAACGAGGTCACGTTCGCCGTGACATCGAGGACGCATCGATTCTGTCGGTCGATGGGAAGAGAGGGAGAGAGAAAAAGAGAGAGAAAATAACCAGGGAGAGAGGAATTAGATTTGCGCGGTCTTGCAAAACACGCGGAAAACACGTTTCCCTCTGCCGTGATCGTAATTCATTCTTTTTGCACGTCGTTGCGGCGGAACTTCCTAATTTGCGAGCGTTCTCGAGTGTTTGAAGAAGCGAGAAGAACTTTCGAACACTGTGGACGGACGAGTGGAAGTTTGGTTATTAAAAATGATTTCAGGTTTTTTCGAAGTTTTAGAAAACCATTTGTTCTTTGAGAGGATACGTTCATTGTGTCGGTGGTAAACAAAATTTTTCACCGAAGCCTTCGTTCTTCGAGAAAATCGGGTTTGGGAATTTATCAAGTGCATTTGAATTTCGTCGAATTTGCCGGATAAGCGGGGATAATCTCTAATAAGTGAAAAATATAGAATTTTTCATCAAGGCGTCATTTTGAAGAACGACGTGTTTCGTTAAAAATTCACTCGATAAATTCATTATTCAAATTCGATTTCGTTTTCATGATAATGAAGTGATTTCTCTTACGAAAGGGTTCTTTGTTCTATGTTCTTTACTTACTTTCGCGCGTGTCACCTTTCTGTCAGGTTTAGAATCAATTAAATTCGAGTATACTTGGTAAACCACGATTTTTCTCCAACGAATTTTCAAAAATTTCACTTCTTCTTTTCGACTCGTTATTTCAACTCGCGTGGATTTACCTTCTCCGGTTACGGAACACCCTGTATAATATAATATACTATACTATAATATAATATACTCGAATAGTTCTCGTGAACAACGTGTGCTGTTAGACTCTGAACGTTAATTCTGAATATTTCTTCATATTGCTTAAATATATTTCTGCAATCGTTTCAGAAATTGTCAAAACGTATTTGAAATACTTCAAGATTGAATCATTCTCGCGTTACTCCGACTGTTAATTGAACGGCTTTGAAATTTAATTTTTCTTCGAGGAAAGTACCAAGCGAATCCATTGGATTCGTCACGACGCAAGAAATAAGATTGGGTAAGGAAGAATCGATTGGAAAGAAATTGCAGGCGAAATTTTGGATCGAATTTAACGAAATTTATTTAATTCAACAACCACGCTTTATTTCCCGAAAAACAAGCAAATTTCATTTCTCATCGCAGAGGCAAGAAAACCGAAACCCGGACTTTGTTCGAAACTTTATATCGGACGTTGAAATCGAGCGATATAATTGAAACTATCGAGGTGAGAAGATCGGAAGTCGACGAACATTTTTAAGAAATCGAAGATCAGACTGATAAATCTGTAAAGATAGCTGAATCTCGAAATCAGTGGAGCTGCTATTTCTGGTAATGGCTCCGGTATCGATTCCCGCTGACACGTCCGACATGGATAAAAAAAGAAAAAAAAACGAGAAAAAAGAAAAACGAAAGAAAGAAAATGGAGAACACGGTTTGGCCGCGAACGAGAGGTGTAAAATTCATCGTTGACCTGGCTGGAAACAGTTCGATTAACCACGCGGTCGCGTCAATTTTATCGAAACGTTTTAAGAGTTACGTTTCGAGATCGCTTTTATTAGATCTTTCGTGAAAGATGCATGGATGTTGACTCGCCACGGTGTTGTACATACGTATGTACGTCAATTTTATTATTCACCTTCGCGTTGTGAAAGGAGATATTGAATCGTAGACAGTCGAGGTTTAACGAATGATAACGGGGAACTTTCATGGAAGAGCAAATATGACGGTTCAAGATTTTCGATCTTCATTCTCTCAGAAAATTGTTTGCGAATTTTTAACGTGAGCAAATTTTTTTTTTTTTTGCGAGGGTAAACGTTCAGATAGTCAAGGATAAGATAATGTTATCAAAAATGACAGTAATTCAAGACTTCTGTCAGGGAATTTCGTTTCGAGTGTTTTAACTGTAGTTCATATTTTTCTTTTCTTTTTTCTTTATACAGTTATTTGGAAGGATTTCTAAATTAAGATTGTTCAAATTGTACATCTGGCGATTATATAACAATCTTAAATACTTTACTAAAACCTTTCTCTATTTCTTGTTTCAAGTTTTGAATAAAAATATCGAAAATATTGAAAATTCTAAAAAAAATCTGTTAAAAGTATTGAAAGTAATTTTTACTTTTGTTTTTATCATCTTGGTACAAAAAGTTTTTGCTTCGCGATATTCCATCGCTGTCTCAAACTATGATACGTTAGAGATTTCTAGAGAAACTCGTTTGAATGATATTTAATTACTTTTGCCGAGTTTTAATATCGCATTAACAGCACACACGTGTATTAACAACTAACCAACTCGAGAAGGGCTGATTATAATGGAAATTAAATTTTATTACTGGACGTATTTTCAAACTTATTCATTGCTATTGAGATTCTTATTGGGGAATATTCTTAAAAGAGTATAAAATTGTGTGACAGAGTTAATGAATATATAAAAAATACTCGAATTTTTTTCTTATAATTTCTACTAATTATAGTAAATTAGAATAGAGTAAATTAGATTATAGTAAATTAGAATAGAGTAAATTAGAACAGAATGATAATTTCCAATGTTGTATTATTCTATTTGAAGTGGTACTTGCATACTAATTATTAGGCAGAGGGTTAATTAAAAGGAATCGAAAGATAGTAATAGCTTTCGTAAAACAACGTAGAAAGGATGTTGGCAAAATTACAGAATCCTAATTTCCGAGCTACAGATTCCAAACTCGCACGAACCTTTGGTAGTAAAATTTTATTGAGCGATTCTTAATTAGATCAACGACATCTTTGTCTACCAGGTCACGATTCCCCTAATTGAACTGCCTCTTTTGTTCCCTGCCCCGATACCAAAATGGCCGCCGTTTGCTGGAACGTTAATTTGATTGCGCGTAATTGCTTATTCTCGTTATTAATCGAAGAAAGCCCGAAACGGGGCAAAAATGAAAGACGAGGAGAAACGACAGGACAGGAAATGAGAGTGAAAATAAGAAAAAGAAAAAAATGCTCGCAAATTTAATATTAAATATGTTTTAGGAAGAATACAGAAAGAGCATCGACCACGTCGGATGGAACGAGAATGCAGCGTAATTAAAACCAACGCGTGTTTGCCGGTGAAATCACTTCGTTAATTGTGCACACGCCCAGAGGGGAAATTGAACAAATTGCCTTTTCGTTCGCCGTATGAATTATGCCACGTGTAAAATATTTTATAATTGATTTTCACTTAAAAAGAAAGAAAAAAAACGGATTACGATTACTCGATAATGGCGAACGCTTTTAGCGACGTTGAAGGTAAAATGGCATCGTTTATTTAATCGGATATTCCCTCGGGTAGGAAAATTCGTTCTAATTATAAATGCATAATATTGTTGAACCTCTTCAAAAATTCTACTCGAATTCTTCTCTTCGTTCCTTTCGTTTCTTGTAAAATCTTTTAAACATGTCTTTTTCATAATTGAAATATTTTATTTACAAAAAAAAAAAAAAAACAATCTCTTATTGAAATATTTTAAATTTAAATACCAAAAAAAGAAACTTGGAAAATAATATTTATATAATTTTCAAATAATTTAATACTAAGGCTACTAGACTATAATTTAATATTTATATAATTAATATTTATATAATTTATATATATTTATAAATAATATTTATATAATTTTCAAATAATTTAATACTAAGGCTACTAGACAAATAATTTAATACTAAGACCGAAAATTGTCTATACTTAATTGATGTTCCGTTACATTTTCGAACATCGAAACGAAATGCGCAAGTAAATTCGTTTCTCGGAAATTTTACATTTCAATCGTCAATGAAAATTCTACTCTTGAGAGAAAGTCTTTTTAATTTCATTTGGCTGTCGTCGAAGATGATTTCACAAAAAATTATTTCACCAGATCGTTCAAATTGCAAGTCCGTCCAAAATTTTTAAAACCAACTGCAAGATCCTCCCACGAAGCACTTTCCCTTTCCGTTAAACGGGCGGAGGATTGCGTGCGTGTTGTTTCTTCGCCACGAGAGTTTGCACACGCCTGTGCACGCCGTTTACCAACAGCGAATCCGATATTCAACGAAACGTCAGCCGCACAACCTTTGCATCCGACCCTCTCAATCATCGAGTTGCGCGCGAAAGTCGTCACGCCGACAACGCGAATGGCGTGACAGAAACCTACGCCGCGGCGTTTCGAACCCTATTTGTCGGGGACGTGCCACCGTTCATCCGACGTTACACGTTTCACAAACATTCCGATGGTCATTGTTCACTTGACCGATTGATCCGGCCACCTCGACAGAAACTGGAGCCGACTTGGTTTGCAATCTCGTTCGGTACGATTGTTCAGTGAGATGACAAAAATAGCGTTGTCAAACAGAAAGTTATCTCGAATGACGTGTCTCTTTTTTTTTTTTTTTTTTTTTGTAGAGGAAACTACAGGGCTTTCGAATTCGTAGACATAAATTTACGATGTTTTCCACTCTTTTCATGGATATTTTGTTATATTTTGTTTTTTCTTTTTTTTTTTCTAACGCAATTTCAGAAACTTCGACGACTATCTAAAGTTACGTTGAATTAATGTTTGCAACACGATTTTTTCAAACAATTGTTGACATTATCGCTGACAAAACTATAGAAATAGTTAGAATGATTAAATGTGTACGTTTTACACGTGATTATACGAAATCCTAGAAATTTTTTTATTACAGGAAGTGATAGTAATAATAGCGTGACATCGTGTGAAAATGTATGTTCGATAAGGAAATGTCGATCGAATATGGAATTGCTACAAATTATGTTAACTCGTGCTATTTACAATGGACACTAAATTAACGTATAATTCACATTCTACGTGACCAGCACTATACTTCAATAAATTTTCACTGGCTTGAACGTTCACGTATCTCGAAGAGAAAACAATGTGCAGGAAATATATGCACGGTAGATCGTTCACGAGCAACGATTTAATTCAACAATCTAATTAAACCGGTGCAAGAATCGCACGGCGTTGCCTCAATGGTAATCTTCTTTTGTTCTCAAATGAACCAACTGAAATTTCCTGGAATTTCCTCGTCTCGTTTCACGTGTCTCCGTGTTCCCACTGTTCTCTCCCACGATCTCGCAAATCACTCGTCAAAAACATAGTTAAATTGAATCGCGCGCTACCGCTTCGTTGGCGGATTTGTTTTTGCCTTCGAAACGCCATGTGTGTAAAACGTACAAATTGTTTTAAACGTGACGATAAACTCGAGGAAATTTTGCAACGAATGCAACGACTGCAGAGCCATTGTAACCTGAATTATAGTTCAAGCAATCGGTAGCAAATTAAAGTACGAAGTAGACACGAATTTAATTTATAGGAAAAATCGGATAAATCAAGAAAAGTGTGAAACAGTCGTGTTTACGCAACTTTCGATTAGGAAATGTTTTCTTCGCTTAAACACTGGAATTTATACAAACAACAATGTTAGTTTCTTTAATTCATTTTACGCAGAAAATGTGATATAATTAATTTAAAAAAAAGATGTAAGACTATTTGAGAGTAAAGCAGATTATTTTATTATATATTTTGTTTTAAATTAATTATATCATATTTTCCGCGTAAAATGAATTAAATAAATTCCATCGTTTTTATAGTTTTTTCTTTTTTAAAGTAACAAAGAGATTTTTCCAACTTCTCTTTTCACTGTATTGTTGCTTTAAATGCACACGCCGTGAAAATTAGTCTCGTCTCGTTATTAATACTCAACCTCTGTCTCTTTAATGACCGTCTAACTTGCCACGAAGGAACGTATAATTTAATAACTGTCTGCAATTAGTCGCTGAAATAATGTTGCTCCTTTTATGGCGCGACAAGCTCGTTAACGAGTAATAATTTCTTACGCGTCGAACGTGTCGGAAACAACAGTTCATTTCCACGTTTCCAGATATCCAGATCGAGAATAGCACTAGTGTGTATCAATTAAGCAAAAGTTGAAAGAGAAATCTACATTACGTTAGCTTTCATACATTATAAATTTACTACATATTCACTAAATTTTATAATAATTATAATATAATAAACTCTCACGCTATAAATATATTTATTATATTATAATAATTATAATACAATAATTGTACGTTATAATATTGTAATACAATATTATAATAATTGTACGTTATAACATTGTAATATAATATTATAATAATTGTACGTTATAATATTGTAATATAATATTATAATAATTGTACGTTATAATATTGTAATATAATATTTATTATATTATAATAATTATAATATAACTCTCACGCTATAAATATACTTATTATATTATAATAATTATAATATAATAATTGTACAACGTTCAAATTTGGAAATTACATTTTTCAGACTGTAGACTGCAGATTTTTATTCGCGTTTACGCGAAATTTGAAGTATAATAAATATAATAAAGTATGTATAATAAAGTATGTATTCGTCATGTAAAAAAATTCAAAAAATGATGCAACTGGAATTTGCATAAATATTCACAATCTACCTGCAAACAATTCATTATCTATCAAAAGACGAAAAACATCATGGAAGAGAATAAACTTCCAAACGTATCACGAGAGAGAGAGAGAGAGAGATAGAGTGAAATTCTAAGTCAACCATAAAACTAACAAAGCAATGCTTGATGAAAATTCGAATTCTCAAAAACTCGACTTGCGTCGCTCCCGTCGTTTTTCACTGACTTTGATCAAACTTTTCTCAGTTCAACCACTGTTACTCTATTGTTCGACTGTCCGAACAATCGCAGCACGCAAGATTAATAACCATAGAGGCCTCTTTCGACGACCACCTACAGACCACCTCGGCCACGTTCATCGTCCTCGTTAGGGTTAATTAATAACTCTGGCGGATAGCTGGCAGCAACTAGTGCAACGTCGTCGTCTGCTGTTCCCATTCACGAATTTCCATCCGTGACAAGTAGCCACCACGTGGCTCACTTTCGGATACATTCAGAACCCCATTGATCATGCTTCCCGTCGCGCATCGACGATGTCTCGCTGATTCGCGAGTCTCTTTGACGAGCTCGGACGAAACTTCGACGAGTTCTTCGGCCCTAGGAACTACATGAAACTACATGAACAAAGACCGACACTCTGTGAGAGTTTGTTCGAACATTTTTCGAACTGTGGAACTTCTGTGGATAGTTTCTCGTGGATACTTTTTTTAACTTGAAAATAAGAGAAATCTAAAGGCGACTGATCATAGGGTTTATAGTTAGAGTTACTAGGTTTAGTAACTATAAATAGAAATTCTATTTGTCTATCTCACTGTACTGTATTTGTTGGTAGCGGCTTATAAAGTCATTTTCCAATAATAACATGATAACGACGTTGAGAAAGGCTGTTAACCGCGAAATTTCGCGAGAGGGAATTAATTAAACTCCCATTAGAGCCACGAGTTCATCAGGTGCACGTAAATTGAACGTACAATATGCAGCAAATAAATAAGCGTGAAGCGTATAAATAAGCAGGTGTTTGCATACTACGGCGTCGGGCGTTACGTTGGTACGTAACTGCATTTGCAGGAATTCGACTGTTTGGATTACTTGTTTACGGGCGAGGAAATTACCTACTCTGCTACTTGTGACAGTATGAATTAGATTATTTAATTTTAAATAGTAAAATTTGCTTAAAATTTGAACTTGAAATTTATTTAAAATTTATTTACGCTACACTGACAGTTTCCTGCAGAAAATAATAGAACAACGTAAAGTAGCTTAAATTTAAAATAGTTTAATCCAAATCTTTCTCAATTATCTACGATACTACGTCAATAATCAATTCATTCAAATATTCTCAGTCATTCACATAATAACCTTAAAATATTTTCAAAGTCTCACAATAACTAGACAAATCATTAATCCACTCTAAAATACTTAAGATCACATTCACGAGTGTTCTACAGAGGAACATACGACAGGAGAAAGAGCTTGTTATGCTAATGAACACAGTAGCTCAGCTCTAATAAGACGAACCTATCGTCAAGAAAAGGGAAATATTCGTCGTCGAGAATTCAAGATGACTGGAAGTAATCCTCCGGGAAAGAAAACGAGCAACGCGGAAAACGTTGCCATTGTGTCTTCCAAGTTTCAATGGACCTCTCCGAAGCGCTTTGATTCCAATTTATAAAATAAAGCGGAGAACACGACAAGGAAGACGAGGAATTACCATGACATTACGCTTGTTCGCAATGAATGCTCGTTTTAATGGCGCTTATTCACTCAGGGGCGGATAAAACAGGCAGCTGATTTTCTACAATTTGATTTCCTTCAAATGAGATTTTCGAGACAATGGAACGAATTTAGACGCTGCGACAACAACGAGAACTTCATTTGGCCGTGTGATCGTCAACGGGGGATTGTAGTATTTTAAAACGAATCCGGCGGGACATTTTCGCGGATAGAAAAGGATTTACTGGGGGCAAGGAATTTAAATTAAAGACGAGAGAGCCTGTGCACGTGTATTACATGCAATTTCTCTTCCTCGCTATCAATCCCGATTTCTCCTGTCACCTGCTCGAGCAGAGGTGAATGCACTTCGTTCACCACGCAGGCTGCTCTTCAACTTCGGAACCTCTCCGAGTATTATCTGAATCATCGCAAGAAGTAGCACTTTCGTGTCGATCTTTTAATGAAAATGCAACCTCGAAGATGTTCGAAGAGTTGTCTCCTCTGTTCTTTGAAATTCGAGCAGCGAATAATAACAGTCTTGAGACTCCAAAACAAAAATCTTCGATCATATTACAGGTCTCGGAAACCTTACGAATTCATTTGATTAAAATTTAGAAGTTAAGTTAAAGCTAACAAGTGCTCCAAATTGATCGTTAAATCAGAGCTAACTGGCGCCCCTTGCCCCTACTTTCCTGACCGTTAGCGCTACCCCCTCCACTACACCAATCTCTCCACTTGCTTAACCACTTGCGCTGGCAACTGATTGCGGACCATAACGAGCGGCCAAACCGTATACAATAATTCGTCGCTTTCTTTCTGAACTCGTCGGTATGATATCACTGGATAGAAGTTATTGAGAAGTAATAAATTTATTATTTGCTCTATATATCATAAATTTATTATTTGCTATTTTGTTTTACTTAAATATACTTAAAACTGAGAAAATATTAAAATATTACAAATATTAAAATATTACAATATTAAAATATTACAATATTAAAATATTACAATATTAAAATATTACAATATTAAAATATTACGAATATTAAAATATTACAATATTAAAATATTACGAATATTAAAATATTACAATATTAAAATATTACAAATATTTGGAACAAATTCTTGACGTACATAGCACATTATTCCAGCGCAAGAGGTCAATAGTCATCAATAGAAATCAACAATAGTCATAGAAATCAACAGACAGAGAGAGTAATCCACGGCGAGGAAATTTCGATGTAGTGGAGAGATCGACGCAGTGAAGGGGATAGCGCTAGCGATCAGGAAAGTAGGGGCAAGTGTCGCCAGTTAGCCAAACAATGGGCACGTTCGATTTTTCTAATCTTCGATAATCCTGTACGACGTCGGAAATATTTTTCATAGAGAGGTAGAACGGTGAAATTTGCCAACGAAAATTCGCGGGAATGAGTACAATACAGCGGCGGTAGCTTGGCCACAATTTCAGGCTGGTGATTCGCAAACGGTTAATCCGACCGCGGATTTGAACGTGGCCGGACGGTTACGCCCGACCGCGTCAAGTATAAATCCGAGACAAGTTCGGGGGGATTCGCTGCTTCCATAAAATTACGGAAAATTTTGTGCTGGCAAGAGAAACCCGCACAATGCAGCTGGTTGTCGAAAATTTCCGTCTGCGGCATTCAACGACCCGCGGGAAAGAAACGACCAACGTTTACGGATTTCGAAATCCCTTCGACGAACGAAACCATTCCGGCGTGAGTTTCGAAGGTTTCTCGGTCGTTCGGCGCGTGGAACGTTCTCGCGGATCCTGATTGGTCGATCGTTTTGAGAAGTGATATTTTGCAAACACGTGCAAAACGTTCGGAGGATTCAAAATTCTACATACGAATTCCAATCCGAAGGAAATATTCAATATGTGGAAAGATATTCATGAATATTGATTAATTAATGAATATTCATTAGAGCGCGGATGTTTATTGCATTTAAAATTCGAAAATCCTACGAAATATCCAAAGATATGTAAAATATCCAAAGAGACGTAATGGTGACTGCCCTTGGAACATATTTTGCGAACTATCTCGGTAATTATCTAAGATACAGTTTTTGTGTAAATTGATGTTTTCTGTAAATGAAATTAGTGTTTCTTAACGACGAATTTTGCGAAAAGAACACTCTGTTTAGACAATATATTTAAAAAAACTGTATTTTTTATAATTAATATAATTAATATAATTATATAATATTAATAATTATATAATTATATATTAATATAATTAATAATATAATTTTTTCATTTTTTTGCAAGTAAATCTTAATACATTTTCTTGAATATTGCAAGTTTGTGAAAACATCTGTTACTTTATAATACTATACATACTAATACACTATATACATATGTTATAATATAGTATATATAATATATTATAATATATAATTTTATATCAGCATATATACAGTTACTGTAATAATAAATACTTTACGTATACTCATACTGTATTTGTCAAGTGACGATCTCAGCGATATCGTCTGCGATGATGCTGGGATATTTACCCTAGCAGCTCGTTTGCGAGATAAGTGTGGCGTAAGTTCGACATAATACAGGCCTTGATGCTTCTAATTGCACCGACTATTTCGAGGTTCGTTAACGGACGCGACGACATAGCAGCGAGGTAGCATTTGAAAGGTGTTTTAAGTCTGCCAGCATCTGCATCTTCTTCGGCTGGATGACGTCGTAGTAACGGTAGATTCGTACTACTTGCTTCCAGGACATCTGTGCGTTTCGCACAGTTATTAGATACGTTTCTTTAATTTCGAACATTCCAGAGTTCCTCTACACGTTTCTTGCGTGCGAATGTCAATTACATATTCTTTTCGAAATACTATTTTTATTTACTGTTTCTCTTTACTAAAAAAAAAAAAAGGAACTTGTTCTGAATGTTATGCACTTCCGTTTCTACGTCTTACTCTAGTTTATGTCTTGTAAAAAACTTGGTAGACACAAAATAAGTATTTTTCTTTTCATTAACGTAGCTCTTAATATTTTGAACAAAAGGTTGAATTCACGTTGCTAACAAAAGTTAATTAACTCTAGTATCCAGCAACGTAATAATCTCTTCCATTATATTAATACTCAAAGAAAAGAATTTCCAACTTTCGAATTATGAAAGAATGAAATCTCTGTCAATGACTAACTGACACATCGCAAGTGTCTTGCAATCTCTTGAATCTTCAATCTAGTTTGAAATAGATATTAGTTTCACACTCTGGTTGTTGATCCAGCACTAATATCCAGCTACAGCACTAATATCATCCTACAAAATACACGACGCGGTTCTAATCTAGTTTATACGTCCTGAAATCGAGTTATATGCCAGAAATTCCTCCTTACAAGTGCTCGATCATGAAATTAACCTTCGGCTGCTCCATTATACGTCATTAGAGAGGCAACGTAGCCACGGTTAGATTTGAACGCGCGGCACGATCGGCCGGGGAGTAACGAATCGAGCTGGGAAGAAAGGGGATGCATCCAACAGGGTCGTAGACTAATTTTATCGTTGCTGATTGAGGGCAGGCCAGTGCCATTTCCTCTCGGTGAAGGAGGGCGTGATAGATTCCATTTCCTGTCCGACGAAACGAAATGGATCCGTTGGACAGAGTCTCGTCCCCTTCCTCCGCGTTTCGTGTTATCTCGGTAATTAACTTCAATTATCACCGCGCAGGAAGCGCGGTTAAATAAAATTGGTCGACGAACGTTGCACTTATTTCCGACCTTCCCGTTAATTATAAACGGTGCTACGAAGACGCGCGGACGTTCAATTTTAATTAATATCGCGCGTTTTCAGTAGCAAGCGTGAATATCAACGCGCGGTTGAAATTTACGGTGAACCGTTTAGAAGTTAGTTCACGTTAGGAACAAATATACTAATTGTTTAACATATTTCGTACATTTCCAATAATTGTACAATTATATTTTTACACGACAATAATTACGATACAAGGATTTTTGTACATGGTACAATTATATATATATATATATATATATATATATATATATATTTAATATTCTAAACAAACTGACATCCACATAAAAATGATCCTGACTGTTGAATCTCAAGGTCAACAAATTTTTCTTCTTTTGTTGGATTTGGATTATACTCATTACGAAGGTAAATAGTAGTAGGTCATAACCTAATAGTTCTCTTGAAAAATGGCAGAAAAGTTTCTTAATCATTTGACACTTTTCGCACTGCGTCCTAACAGCGACTTTATGGTCGCGTGGATATCTGTCTTACATAATTTTCGTTTCACTAACATTTGATTTATCAAAGCCGTAGTATTAGTGTGAGTCTAATTAATCAAATGATAGAACTAACTGTTATTAATATAAACATATAATATAATATAAACAAAATGTAAACATTACATCCCCGCAACCAGAATCATAAAGTCGCTGTTAGAACCTACATGTCCGCAGTATTAAATGATTAAGAACCTTAATGTATGCAAGAGAACTTTTTTGCGATCTGTAGTTCCTTGGAAAAAGTTTTATCTTCGTAATAAATAGAATACAATGCAAAAAAAAAAAAAATCTGTTGACCTTGAAATTCAACGTCAAGATCAATTTTGCGGTTCTTTACACGTATCTCCATCGAATCGAAGGTGTAGAATTCATCTTTTCTTTCCATCCAGTACAATAAATTCACATCGCCAGATCTCTCTCTCTCTCTCTCTCCCTCTCTGAGAGAAGCTAAATCGAAGTTGACAGATCCCGCGAGCGTTCTGCCAAACTTCCGGCGCGAGGACGACGCCTCGTTTGAAGAAGCTTTCGAAAAAGTTCTCCAACGAGCGCTGAAGGAGCGAAAAGTTACAAAAGTAGCCGCTGGAGAGTTCGAACGGAAACAGCGATCCTCTTTCGAGAGAGAAAGAGAGAGAGACAGAGACGAAGTCGCGTCGCGGTTATCTTCGCCGGTCGACGTTCGTTCTTTCATTCGTTCTTCTGCAGCGAACACGAGGAAATCCGAGTGTGGTATTATTGTTGCGATTGAAGTCCCTCGAGAGGGTAGCGGGAAGGGAAGCTCGCGGAGGAAGCCTGATTAATCGCGGCCTGTTCCAATTTAATTTCGCTCGGCTGCCTGTTGATACAAGCCGCGAACGCTGTTTTCCCCTCGTCGGTGACTTCGAACGGACGACCACAAAGGGCGAGCATAACCGAGCCAGTGAGTTAACAAAGAGAGACAGAGAGAGAGAAAGAGAAAGACAGACGACGCAACGAAACGAAAGGGGACGTAAGCGTTTAATATCGAACCACGTTGCAAACCTTCGTTCGAACCCTCCCCCGATGAAACCTGACTAATTACACACGCGTCGGCTGCATCGTTGATCGACGTGCGCCATCCCGTGCTTCCGGTGACGTTTCCCCGTTGGGCAATCACTGCGTGAACTTTCCCGACCAACAAAATGAAAATGAGTTTTCGTTTTCCGTGAAATCGTCTTTCTTTTCGTTTCACGTGTATTACATTCTCGTCTTCGTCATCTTCCTTTTTGCTCCCTTTGTCTCGTTTGTTCGAACTCTGTTTTATTAATCCCACTGCGTTCTTCCGCTCTTCGATTTTCGTTCAACATTCCACCGAAGTGTCTTTGATCTCTTCTAAAATAAATTTTCGTTTTGTGTCTATTATTCTGTTTTTTTTTTTCTTCTTCTTTTGGGCAACTTGCTGGGTTTCATTTTTTTTTTTTTTTTATTCTGAACTTGTTCTTGCATTTTGTTTTTTTTTTTTTCTTTTTCTTTTTGCGACTTGCTAGATCTCATTTTCTTCTTCCGTGTTGCGAAAACTGCTTGCTATAATCTTCTGCTGCTCGCAAGTTTTCCACTGATTAGATACTCCTATTATGCGTTCGTGTTTTCTCTCATCATATATAAATGCCTTTCTCCCATAGTGTTGTGCTTTTCTTTTCCATTTAACCCGTTCAGTTTCATCGTTCTTCTATAATTCAAATTGCACATTTTATGAAAATTTCTCAGACAAGTGGAAACTTCTCGTTTCTGTCGCGTTCTATGAACTATCGATCGTCGTGCATTCCACCACGATTTTTTCAAAACGAGTTTTCTTTCACTACCGCGTTCCGCCGTATTATATCTATTTGCCATTCTTTTGTTTCTTCCTCCCTTTGCTTCATCTGTCACGCTTTATCACCTTTATCCCGTTTCAATTTCTCTTGTACAGACTTTTCAAATACGAAAATCTTCTGGTTCTCTCGCTACGATTTTATTCGTGCTCTTTCTTTTTTCTTTTTCTTCTCCTTCCTCTCACAGATTCTCAAGATCGAGGAAAAATATGTCCACGTTTTCATATCTGTTCCAGACGCCGCTCGTTATTTATGCCCCCTCCTTCCCTATTACATCTTCTCTCCTTCGATCTCGCGAATCTCTTCCTCTCCTTACATACAGACTTTTCGAATAAAACGAAAACCAACGCGTTCATTTTCAAACCGCTTTCATTCTATTCTCCAGCGTCCTCCGCCATTGCCACTTTCACAGCCCTTTCCATCTCTTCCGTTCCATTTCATCTTCCCCCCTTTTTCTTCCCAATCTTCACAACTTTCCACTCCCCCTCTCTCTTTCTCTCACACGGGTAATACATTCACTCTTCATTACACAAATTTTCAAGAAACGTAAGAACGCGTTTACACCGTACGTCCTCGCGTTCGTCGCGCAAATGGAAGTGTCCCCACTATTTCTTACGCCTCTTTCCCCTTTTTCCTCCTAGGTTACATTCCATTTCCTTTCTGCAGCTTCCTATTTCACCGGTCCTCACGTCTCGCACTTCCTCTCGCGTAATGTACGTATAAATCCCTTCTCCTTTCGCTCCTTCAACTCCGTTTTATTACACAGCTCGAATACTTTATTTCTCTCTCTCTCTCTCTCTCTCTCTCGCCGACAAGTTTATTTCTTTGTCCGTCTGTATCACGCCTCCGTATATATTCCCGCTGCGCGACTGCTCTCGACGATAGTTGCGATCTCATTTCCTCCTGTTGTCGCCCTCCAAACTCTCATCCGATCTTTCATTAACTGCCGTTGATTGGACATGCGTCGAAATAAATATTTTGTATATATTTCACCGACTAAACGTTGCTTGGAACCAGAACTGAACAGAATGGCCAAAATGGACCAATCTATAATTTTCGTTTTGGATATTTGATCAGATGCGTAGGCCTGTGTGTTGTAAAGTTTCTTATCTTCTTCCTCCTTTTTTTTTTTCTTTTTACTTTAATCTTTGATGTTAAATGAAGATGCTAAATTACAATTTTACGTTTTAATCAGCTATACAGGGTGATTCGTGCAACACCTGAAGCAACTCTTAAATTATGCGTCTAACGAAAAATTGCTTGATACGAGAGTTGTGCAGTTTTAAGTTGTGTAGTTTCTTTTGTGTGTGTTGAAGGATTTCGAAATTTCAGAGTTCTTTGTTTGTTTCTTTCAATTGTGAGCATATATTTTCTCATCATAAATCGAGAGAATATTAAAGAAACATTTTACGATAATTTGTCTCGAGGATGAAAACTGCAATTTCGTCAGAGGATTCGAGAATGTTTCAATACTTGAGCGTTTTACGACTCACCTTTGTCTTCGTTTTGACTTGTCGATTCTCATGATAAATGACTTTCGAACAATCCTCTTCCTCGGAGATAATTATTCGGAGCCGATTATTCGAACTAGAATTGATTGGAACAACGACTTCCGTTTCGAGAGTTGAAATCGAAGGTCTAATGAAAATCTAACAAACAGGAATTTTTAAAAATCACGTTCTCGGGTTTATAAATCCTCTGTGATTCATAGTACGTGTGAAAAAAAAAAAAAAGATTCTGAAGCAAATATCGTGCAATGAGTGCACAAAGAATTATATCATTTAATTCATTTTCTGTCACACCTGTGTCAGAAATTCGCAACAGAATTAATCTAATATTATTTATCTAATAAATGATCGAAGGACAAATAGTTTACATAGATAACAGTCAGATAACATTTATTTTCCCTATACAAAATTTTATCTTCTTTCTCTCAATCGAAGTTTAAGTTCCAATTTCACGACGTTCATTTCCAATTAACAGCGACTTCGTCACTTTTGAAGGCTATTTGTAAACGAGTTTGATTCTTTTTAGGAGCGAGCAAGTGGTTTCGGAACGAATTCGTGACTCGCTCGTGGAAAGTTTGGACTTTGGAAGTGCACATCTGTGTCATGGTGGTTGAGAGGATAACGAGCGTGTATGCGTCCTTCACGTTGGTCAGTCTGTCGCGAATTTTAGAGACAATGGCGAAGTTTTAAAGGGTGGGTGTATGGAAAGTTTGAAACAAGACTGCATAGGAACCGGCTTAGTATACCGCAGGCTATGTGAACGAGATTATACGGTTTGAATAGTTCGAATAGTACCTCATAATCGAGACGTTTTCCAATTCGAAATTGAAACAGTTCCTTTTCAGGGATCGGAAAAGTTCAGGAACTTTTTAAACGGGTGACCACTTGAAACATGAATTGTAAAATATGTTCGGGAAATGTTCTTATTACGAGTCACGACAAATGAAAATTTTACAGTAAATTTTAGCTCTTAAATATGAAAGCTTCAGACAGAATGGAACTTTGTAAAATATAGAAACAAAAATTCTTATTAGTATTAAATGTTTATCAATGTAATTATCGTCAATATTATAAAAGTTCTGAATATTGACTTTGAATACTTTAATAAATAAGTAATAATATAGTAATAATATAAACAATATAATAATAATAAAATAATAATATAGTAATAATATAAATATAGTAAATATAGTATAATAAATAGTACTCAAATATAAAAATGAATTCTTAACTAAAAGTTCTAGAATTACTTGTTTCTATCGAACTTTTATTGTACAAATTCTAAAATATCTGCTCCATGATAATACTAAAAATGTTTCTAAACGCAACGTGCGTTTCTTTTCACAAAAATTTCACAAAACCAGATATCTTTTTATGCGAAATATACACAAGCTCGAATAGAATTTTCTTAAAAATGAAAAGAACCTGTTGATTTCGATCCCTAGTTTTTTTATGACAGCAATTTTAATCGGATACTTTTTAAATTAAATACTGCATTATTAACCAATACATATAATTCATCTGATCCACCATAAACTTGTAAATCGTACAATAATCAGTTTTATTTTGTTCCTCGTGAATTCAACATCAATTGCTTCATAATATATATATGAACTATTAATTAAACGATTAATTCAGAATTGTTCATCGACTTGATCAATATCAAAATCTGAGCCTGCTTCTTATTTACACGTCAAATTAATATTATTAGATTATTCTATTGATATTTTAATAAATAACAACAAATGAAATAGAAACTATCTGTAGAACTCTCTTTCTATGTGCGTGTGTGTGTGAGAACAATGAAATTTCACATTTTCAACATAGGTCAACCAAGGCGTGCAAGAATCATAGTTTTCGGTAAAACTGTGAAACTGGGCCAACGAGTTGCATTGCGATGTTTGATTATAGGAAGGTAGCAGTTGTCCCAAATTCTTTCTAATTCCAATTTCCCTTTGCCCAATTTTACTTACGGATCGACAGATTTAATTCAATTCTCTTTTTTATGATTTTAATTCAATTCCCTTGTCACGATTCATCTAACCAGCATAAATCAAATTAGTGTCTGTACGTAGCAATCTCATTTTGCCGAATTTTTATTTTCGTCTTCAGTCAAAAATTTCACATTCTTTTCGATCAGATCGAATTAGACGAAACTTTTCACGGTTGACACAGCACAGCGAATGTCTCCTTATCAATTTATTTGACTGTTGGCACACTTCGATAAAGATAGCAATTAAACTAGCTCGAAAATATTTCCTTACATTTTTGATCGATATTAATCCTTGGTCAACTGTATTTTAAAATTTAAGAAGTTGAAGTTAGAACCGAGAGTTTCAAAATTAAATTAGAATCAAAGAGGCACACTTTAAACTTGGAGTAAGAATCACAGTGGTCAATTCCATAAATCGAAAAAGGAGGAAAAGATAACTACGTTCATTAGATTTACCATTTCTTCACAATTTAAGAGATAAAGTTTACAATATTTTATCTAGTTGTCGTTTCAAAATTTACAATTAACCACCTAACCATAAACGAATAAATAAATTCTTAAAAAAATTACAGGTTGATCCCCTCCCTTCCCCAAAAGAAGCAGAATCGATCGTTTCATCTTTCGAAACGCTCATCAGTCTGGGAAAAAAATCTCGGACAAAGGCATTTCGCGATCTTCTGACGGATGCGACGATCCATCGAACGATTAAAAAAAAAACTCTTTCCCTAACTTTTAGATCGAGTGACACCGTGGTTTCAACTTGCCGATGAAAATGCGATTTTTCGCTTGCGCATCGTCCAGTCGAGTTTATAAAAATCGCCGGAACGAAGCTGTGCCCGTGCGGCGTTTCGTCCGCCCGCCTGTGGAAAGTGAAAAGTGAAACGTGCAAGTGGCAGCCGGTGTCCGATGCCAAAAGGCGAAAGAACACCGGCTGGCCTTCTTCCAAGCCGCTGCAACTGATTATTTAGAGAAACATTGGACGATATTATTCGGTGGATACGGCTCGATGAAATCATCCCGTATTTTCGCCAGCTGTTACTCCCGAAAATTGGCCGGCGAATTATTACCACCACCGGTTTCTCAGATGAAACGCGGCGAAAAATTCGTCCGTTGTTTCATTACGTATTCCCCGGAATCGACGTATGCAGAAAATTGTTTTGACCAGTTGCGCTGGCAACTGATTGCGGACCGTAACGAGTGACCAAACCGTATACAAGAATTCGTCCCTTTCTTCTTGAACTCGTCGGTATTATATGACATCACTGGATAGAAATTATTCAGAAGTAATAAACTTTTTTATTTGTTTTTATTTGTTTATACTTAAATATACTTAAAACTGGGAATGTTATAATATTAAAATATTACAAATATTAAAATATTAAAATACAATATTAAAATATTACAAATGTTAAAATATTACAATATTAAAATATTACAAATATTACAAATATTAAAATATTATAAATATTTGGAACAAAAATATTCTTGACGTGCGTGACATGTGATTCCAGCGCAAGAGGTTATACTAAAATATTGCAATTACAGCGCAAGAGGTTAACTCGACTTTGATTGAATCGAGAAATTGAGCCAGTGAATTGTCTCAGATCGCTGATTATTTTTAAAAATAAGATAAAACGCGAGAAGATTCGTCTACGTAACTGTTATTTTTCATATTTTGTGACAAAAATCGCTTCAATTCGATTTTTCTTAAATTAAGGATCAGTGAATTACTCAAAGATGATTATAAATTATTTTTAAAAACGCAAGATAAAATGCAAGGGGATTCATTTATATAACTGTTGTTCCTCAAAGTCTGTATAAAAATAATATTTTGTTCCGCTTAAATCAGAAAACCAGGCCGCTGAATTATTTCAGGACGATTGCTGATTATTTTTAACAATGTGCCAAAACGCGAGAAGATCCATTTTTCGAGCTAAAACTGCACTACTACTTATAAAAATTGTTTTATTCGATTTTGCGTAAAGCCAGGGAATTGGATCAATGAATTATATCAACAGGACTGTTGACTGTTTAAACCTGTTGGAATTTATGCGAAAAAAATTTATCTAAATAATTTTTCTCAGAATAAATTAAAACTGTCGATATTACTACTAAATTTAATTTCGTTATCACAATACGGGAATAAATTCATTTGTATGTTCGATTTTTAAAACGGCTGAATGCGCGACTAATTATTATCGATTTACTTATGCAGAGCAGATGCTAATAACATGGTAATGTAATTATAAAATTGCATTGACGCAGCGATAATTTAATTTAAGAATAATTCAAACGCGCGAGAGGCGTTTAATGTTAAATCACGGTGTTATAGAATCGTTCATCAGTCGAAATAAAAAAAAAAACCTACGACTTCTCTCTTTCTCTCTGTCTCCTATCTCGGAAAAATTCCGACGAATTTGATGAATCTAGAAACAATTCGCTCTAATGCTTCGACTTCACATTTTTGATTATCTTGGCAGAGCTGACTTCAAATCGTACGATTAAGAACAAGTGATAAATCCGATAGAGCCGATTTATCATTTCTTTCTTCTTTTTTTTTTTTTTTTTTTTTTTTTTTTCTAATCGCTAAAGTGTGAATTAACGTTCGAGGGATAATCACCCAACCGAGCGATAAATTGTCGCGAAACGGCACGGTTTCTCGAGTGATAAATCATTGTACGTCCGGTGATTATGGCGCAACTGTTACACGCAATTTTCTTTCGCAGCCGGAAAGCCTGTATACGCGTTGAAAGCGGTCAGAGTGTAAAACGTAGAAGTTCCCGATAACAACAGCGTGGATCGTTACGTTTCGAAAAATCGGCCACATGAAAGTCGTTCATCATTCACGGAGTTACTTGTTAATTCGCAAGTGAAAAGTGGGCTACCATAAAGAATAATAGAGGGTAGAGAAAAACTTCACCGCGAGCAACGCTCGTTTATCATTTTATTCTCGCGATCAACCGATTCGTTGGAGAACAACAAGCTGATCAACAGCTGAACTATGAAGAAGCGTATTCGTATTCTAAAGCGTTTCGTTTCTGCTTTGGAGTATCACGTTTTTACGTAATTCTAATCTATTTACATTTTTGTATATTTGTATTAACATAATCACGTTCCGTACGTACACTCTGCAGTGAACTTTCTGTCTCAAGCCATTTGGAAATTTTCATCGTAAAACGAAGAATTTTTTAAAAATTTGTTACAAAGTCACGTATTGACATCTTGATGATATGTGTATATATTTTATTTTAGCGTCGGACGTATACAGTCATTTTTCCCCACTGCCATAAGATCAATTCAATTCGGTAAGAAGATGCTAAAATAAGGTTGAAAAGTTAAAGTAAATGTATTTAGTACCAATTGGATTCTAAGTATAATTTATATAATAAATTATTATCATCCAATATTATTTAATATTACATAAACAATACTACAAATCTTTGGAACAAGATGTTTCACTTCAAATTAATTTTGACATCGTTAAAAAACTGTATGTTAAAATAATACCTCAAAATTGTTTTCTTATTGAAGATTATTTATACATTTATTTCCAGTAAATTTGCTTTTCTTAAATTTAATAATTTATTTAAATAGTTTAATAAAAAAATATTGAATTGTGATTTCAAAGATATAAAATTATTTTAAATTGTTATAAAAATATTAATTTTTTAGAATTATATTATGTTTTATAAGGTTATATTTTACATAAGTTTTTAAGAATATATTTTTTTTATTATTTAATTATGAAATAATTTTAAATATTGTCAAAGTAAATCCAATAAAAATATATATACAGATTTAATTACAGATTATAAAATTTTATTATTTATTTATTTGGTAATATTTATTTGCAGAATTAGGTATGTAAATTTAAATAATTTTTTCATTAGTACAATATATTATTATGACAATATTTGCAACAAATATCCTTCATTACATGTTAATTGCTATTAGCGTCAAATTCAGGAAAGTTCGCGCAAAGCATTCGTAAGTTAAACACAGTTGCTATCAAAAATACCAGATTGATTCGCGTCGTAAGATGGTTCCCAACGAGCTAAGCTTCGTTTGCCATCGACGAACTTTTCTTTGTCGCGAATCGCATGAATCGAAGACTACCTCCCCCCCCTCCCGTCACTCCGATCCCGCGGATAAAAATCCTTGATTCTCTTCCAGCAGGGGGATGTCGTCCCTCCATCTAGTCACTCTTCTCACCCCTGCAAAGTGTTACCTATCGATCCAGCGATCCACTCCATTTACATTCTTACGATCCTATTATCGTATGGTCGACTTCAAATCCGGAAATAATCGGGCAGAAAAGTCGCCGGGAACTTCGCGTTCAGGCTTTCTGATCCTTCTCGATTTTTCTTTTCTTTTTTTTTTTTTAGTTTTTTTCTTTTTCTCTCTCGCTTTTTTTCTTGAGAGAGAGAGAGAGAGAGAGAGAGAGAGAGAAACGGAAATAATAAGAAGATTTGTCGAAAGGCGGAGAAATATATTTTGATGTTAATGCAGATCGATTCGTTCCATGATCTGTAATTGAATGACGGTACCTTGCAAAATGAACCGCGATAATTATGCAAATGGCATATTTTTTCACCGTCGGTGAATTTAATTTTGAAATGGCAGCGTGTTGCACAAGCTAAGAGCTTGATATTACATAGTACTCGTGCCTGTTTCATCGACTTAGAATCAGGTTTGAAAGAATAATTGGAAGTGTGTGTTAAAATTAATTGCAAGTTGGTACAAACATATAGAGTGTTGAATATCATGGATGACTGAATATTTAAATATTATATATTTAATTACTTTTAATTTCTCTATTCATATTCAGATTACAGATGCTAATGCAATCTTGAATATTGTTCTATGAATATTATAATTAAAAAAAAGTAAATAAATAGTAAGTCAATATACTATTATATACGTAATAATATTATATACTATTATATACTATTATATACGTAAGTCAATATACTATTATATACATTGAAACTTCCCATAAACAATCATAAAATTTACACACAGTGCAGTGAAGAAAATAACTGAGCCAAAAACATGATGAAAAATTGTCGATAATTCAAACTGTTGTAATTTAAATGAAAGAAAATGCAACGATCTACTTGCTTCCACATCCACTTTTACAATCCGAAGTTGATCTTTCTTCAAAGATTTTACATCATGCGAGCAGGTGAGAAAATAAAGATAATTTTCTTCTCGAAAAATTGTAAAAATTCAAACATGTCAAAATTCAAAACAGAAGTATCGAGAAATTATTTTTGGTAATTAAATCTACCATCGTTTTGAAGAACGAAGTTTCCTCTTTTATAACGACTTATAACCTTAGAACTTGCTACATGATGATTTTTCAGCACTTCATCGAACCTTGAACATTAAAATCAAACGACAAAAATCCACGAATTCCTAACATTTCATTCCAACGTCAATAATTCGATAAAATGGTGAAAAAGAAAGTCGATTTATCAGATCAGTTGTAAAGATCTCAAAACCGTAGTGGATCTAGTTAAGAAAAAATTTTTTATTCTTTCCAGCGGCGTTCGAATTTCTCACAATTTCGGGGAACAAGAACACGATGTAAAATCATTTTCGAAAAGAGACCAACTCAAGTCTGTGATTTAAACGAGAAATCTTAACCTGTCCCCAAAACACCTTAAAACCTCAAAAATCTGAAATCGATTCTTTTCTTTCACAAAGTTGCAACCTTGCTGTGCTCTTCACTTCCACGTGTATTGACGAGAAAGATGTACTTTCGCGAATCTATCTCTCAAAAATCCCATCGAAAATCGAAGTTTTTATATTACACATCATCGCGGCTGACGAGTCTCGATCGGTAACTTGAACTACTCGCAATGGCAAAACATGAAAGGTCGAGGAAACTGGGACAAGAGTATTTTTTTCCCCATTGATAGCTGTTTGTTCCGATTTATCTCGAGTAAGAGCACATACGTGTATATTATATATATATATATTTGCACGCACGTAGCCGGATGTTGAAGCACCGCAAGCACCGGTCTCGCTCGATGGTTCACTTGCACTTGAGCCGCGCGCAAATTTCCAGCTGACGACAATAGGAAGAAGGCGTGCTCCAATTAATACTTTGTCCCGGGCATGCTACCAGATTACTCGAATTCATTGTCCCGATTCCCGTGTATAAATACGGAGTTTCTTTCGAGAAACTGCAAAGGGAACTGCGTCTCGTGCGAAGTGTCGACGCTACTGCGATTACGGTAGCGTCCTGCAGTAGCGAATTGATTCTGATTTGTTTGACAGAGACGTTTTTTTTCAATTTCTTCGAATTTTTTTCTACTTCTGTTCGCTTACATTTGCAGAGGATGCGAGTTTACGAGTATATCTAATTTCTTGAAATATGATTGTAATACGTGATGTACAATATCACTGTGTACACATAAAATATGATTAATAATTAAATATGAAAATATGGAAACGTAAATTAATTACGAAGAAATGAGAGTTTAATTACGAACAAATTCAGCAAACAGAACCATCGACCGATCAATCGAATTAAACCGATCGACTGCACTTTTTCACAAATTCCTCAATTTGTTTTTAATATACGCGTGACCTTTTGGTAAACTCAGTTTTATAACGAGAAAATAAATTCAAATGCTCTCGTATTTAAAAAAAAAAAAAAAAAAAAAAAGCGGAGAGAAAGGATTTTGATTTTATAAAACAGAAAAACACGAACCGAAACTCGACTTTAATACACTCTAATTTGCAATACGCTAGAAGCCATGATATTTATTCACGTTCGCGTAACATTTGCACTTTATTATACAGATCCGTATAAATTGCCCGAAGCATCTCGCGTGAATTTATAAATCACGGTGTTTCAATATACGTTTGTTACACTTCCATATTCGTTAACGCGAGTATCAAATCGCATCTACCGGAACACGAGTTTATAAATCAATATGATCGATAATACGCGTAATAACGAATGACAAGTGAACGTAGAATGAATGCTTCGTAAGTACAACGATTAAAAATTTGGAGAACGATATTAAGAGAAGGTGTAAACCGTTAATTGTAATTACCGGGCGTGATGAGTGCTTGTAACAAGCTTGCGATTAATGTTGCAAGCTAAACGTCGGCCGGCTCGTTATCCGCTGAAATAATCATCGTGTTACGTGCGAGAGAGCTTCGATTTATTTTCCATCGTGTTCGTTAAGTGTAACTTTCTTCGGCTGCTATCCACAAAAACCGAAATTTCTAGCCGCAGAATATGTCAATTCCCATTGATATTAAATATTCTCGACACTGCTCGTGTATTAAATTCATCACACACTTGCGCAACGAACTGGCACATTTTAAAAACACGCCGCGCCATTTCACGAGAGTTTCCCTTCGATGTTTTTCAAGTTAACGTGCGCGCTGAACTAACGTCGACTCGTTGGCGCATAAAATATGATAACGATGATTAGAAATTCAGCACGAGAACATTTTGAAAATGTGCCTCTATATACCGGTTAAGGTTGGCTTTAATTAGAAGAGCGACGAGGTTCATGCAAATTCAAAGGACGGGACGTACGTGTATGGATATTTATCTCCCCTGTTAAACGTGATACTTCATTCTGCATTATTTTACGTACATATACGCGCGCTTCTTTCTTTCTTCGAAGAGCTCTTGATCTCTCGCGCAGTTTAGTCAGAAGAAACACGAAGATGTATATGATGATGGTGATTTGTATAATTGCAATTTTGTATGATTTGCAATTTCGTGCCCCTCTTCGTACTGTTTCCACTTATTCGTGTAACTAATATTGGTGAGAAAATCTCTTTTTTTTTTAATTTGCGACCTAAGAGTGAAGGCCAGACTTGAGTCGGTTTGTTTTAGCCGCGCATAAAATATGAGAGTACAGTTGTGCGTGAAGACGGAGATTTTGAGGATTGAAAACTTGTAGAGCACAGGTGGCTAACTGGCGGCCCTTGCCCCCACTTTTCTCATCGCTAGCGCTATCCCCTCCACTGCGCCGATCTCCCCACTACGTCGACAGTGTCGCAGCCATGATACCCGCATAAATATACATATACGTACAAATTATTTTCTTGACCGTAGCTACTAATGTTCAAGGAAGGTAGGAAAAGTAGTTTGTATGGGAACGTACACTGTGGGAACTGATATTCATGGGGGAGGAAGAAGTTCGCCGCTTCTGCTATAGAGAATATGCTTGCAGTGAGAACTTAATATCAGTTTTCCTTCCAATTCCTAAATTAAACTTTATATTTATTTAACTAAATTTGTGTTGTTTTTTTACCGTTTTCTTTTACAATTTATATTTACTGCATCTATTTCTGTCTATGCGAAAGGAATTTAATTTTGAATCCGGAGAAAAAAAAAACCGCGATATTTGTAGAAATCACAAAATTCAATATCCTGCCATCCACTATAAAATTCAATACTCCACGTCTGCGATCTTTTGCATGAATTGCACTTCTGCTATTATCGACGAAGTTAAAAACAACCAAGGCAAGACACGCAGATCGGTCTTCTAGCTTCGTTCGTATTCTCTGTCTCGAAGATAAAGATAACTTTCCTCTAAGGGAGAAGAAGAATCGATCAACGAGAAACACTGAAATCTTAATCTGTCCGCAGCTGTCCCGTGCCAACTTGATCATTGAAATTTCATAGGGCCGTCCTCCTCGTTATTTCTGTATCGCGTCTTTCTGTATCCCGATAAACAGTTCTCGCCTGGAAACTGGGAATCATCATTCTCTGAGGCCCGATTTCAGCTGTTGTATATATCGTTACACGATATACAACCATGGCCAGGAACAAAGGATTGCCGCTCAAAGGAAAATTACATCGAGCTTGCATTGTCGATGTAGTCCCCTTTACGACGCGAATTCGACCGAACAGCCGATACATCGCATTAATTTTTATTACAGGTTTGATTACGTGCGTACAATGCATAATCGACGAACGCTTTGTGGCATTATTACTATAGTAGACTGTAAATGAAGGTGTCGGTGACAACAACAAAACGATTACAGTATCGTACGTCTCTCCAGAAATTTGCAATTTCTGTTCGAAACATGTCACGCAATATTCTGTTTGAAATATTATTTGTTGTAGTTTCAACGGTTGAAATAATAATATCGTGCGCACGAACAAACTGGATATTTCACATGAATATGTGAGAATTAATTAGAATGTCTGACGAGTAGAACGAATATCTCTTTCCGTTCAATATTTTCGATTGTATCAGATATCAAATACTTAATTACTCAATAATTTTAATTACATTAAATATATTAAATCACATTTATATTTTCAGTTATATGATTGTTAGAAACTTGAAATTTCGGTAAATGCGAACTGGAGAAATAAACTGCTCCGGACACCTCGATCTAGATCTTTGCGCGTTCCTTTTTGAACACGCGAAAGCAAGATTTCACTTACCAGAGCCGACAGGTTGTAAGAATGGAAATTATTATTTCACGAGCAGCAACTTACCTCCAGCAAACTCCGGAGGAACCATCACGCGAGAATCAGATGCGTTTATGCATTTATTACGA
Organism: Frieseomelitta varia; assembly: GCF_011392965.1. Taxonomy (NCBI): domain Eukaryota; kingdom Metazoa; phylum Arthropoda; class Insecta; order Hymenoptera; family Apidae; genus Frieseomelitta; species Frieseomelitta varia. The sequence goes on along the minus strand of NW_025110521.1, from coordinate 360,118 downwards.
GGCATTAGCTAGCCAACGGTTCCACTTGCTTGAAGAATTGATGATCCATCAGTCTCCATTCAAGCATCGCGAGTCGAGACATAACGGGCGCATCGCGCGAAAAGCCACTGTACCCGCGAAACAAATCAACCTTCATTTTGATTGATTCGAAAATCCGAAGTGAAACGGGCAGCGCGAGCTATTCGAGCGAACGTGTCTTCATTCATCAGAGCTGTTCGTGGTGTAATATCCAGCGCCAGAGGTTGGAAAACTACTCGGATATACATACGTACAAGAACAATGCTGTGTGATTCTATTCTGTTCGAGAAATGATTAAAATGTAAATATTACATTTACCCCTTTCGTCTTAAACAGACTGCGCAAATTGAATTTAACGAAAGCACTCTGAAACGTACAAGAAAATCATCTTTAACAGGGGGAACAAAGCATTGAGCGAAGTCCATTCTCGGCGTGGACATAATAAATTGCTGCGACGTGCGCCACGAAACAAAGAACAAGGCGCATAAATTTGCTCCAAAAAATAATTACAACGGTCTCGTCGGCCAGGAAGCGTAAAACACAACTAATGATGCTGCTCCGTCTACCACCCGATGATGAATTACGAATGTTCGACGTTGGTAAATTTACGTTGGGGAAAGACGATGGAAACTGTTGCATGATATTAATCTGAATAAACAGGAAGACATTAATCTCGCAATTTACGTAAGAACACACGAACAATTTGCTAAATTAACTGAATTTTAAAACATGATTTCTGTAATATTACTTTACGGTGAGGTGATCGAGTGAAACACAACGAATTTATGTCTACGAGAAAATCAAGGAGAGTTTCCTAATTGATTATACAAATTCCATACAGAATTCCTTGCAGACCTTCGTGGAAATTAAAAAAAACGTTTTTTCGTTCCTGTCTCGACAAAAAATTACGAAAATCCCTCCGAAACATGTAGAAGGTGAAAAAAAAAGTTTGTCCGTGGCTATCATAAATGAATTCCACACCTTGAATTTCAAGACGAAAATTTTTGTTCTCATTATATTAGGAAACCATAGGTCGTAACCTAATAGGTTTTTTGAAAAATGGTAAAAAAGTTTCTTGATCACTTAACACTGCGTGCGTCCTAACAGCGACTTTATGGTTCTGGACTTGGAAGTCTATTTTATGTAACGTTCGTATTAGAATTCACTAGCATTTGGTTTATCATAGATGTAGCATCAGTGTGAGTCTAAATAATCGAATGATAAAACTGTTAACATTGTTCGAAATATAAATATTACGTATAGAGATCCACGCGCTCAGAACTATAAAGTCGCTGTTAGGACGCGTGCGTTCGCAGTGTCATATGATTAAGAAACCTTTTTGCCATTTTTCAAAAGAACTATTGAATTAAATATTTTATCTTCGTGATAAGTGGAATACAGTGCGAAAAGAAAAAAAAAGAAAAATTTGTTGACCTTAAAATTCAACCATTTGCATCAAATCGAATGATAGCCACGGACGAACTTCTTCTATCAATCAGAAGAAAACCTCTGTCAAATTCCTAATTAATCTTAACAAAAATGATCTCAAGGTTCGATAGATCGGGACGTATAAATTGGCCAATAAATCAGAAAGTCGCTTCGGGTTAAACAAGACGCGTAAATCTAACGGGAGAAAAATTCACTTCGATCGTTCGGGTTGATAAATTGTTTCGGCGCATCGAACGATACAAATCGTCGTGGCAGACGAGCCTCGGGCTAGCTATCCGGGGAAAACAAAGAGGAAATCGACAGACGCGTCCGTTTCGCGTAGAGGAGATAGCCACAGACCGAGAGATCGAACAGGCTCGAGAGTTAAGTCGACCGCCGGATGAATGAAAATTTGTAGCCGGTTCGCTGAACGTCGAGAACCGTTCCCGACACTTTTCCGTCACCCCTCTTCTTTCAGTCGCCGAGAAAAGGACGCTGTACCGAGACGCTGAATGAAGATGTCAGAATGGAACAGTCGTGATATATGCCACGCGGAAAAAAGAAAGAAAGAAAATGGTAAAAACGAACGGAGAAAAACAAAGAGGTATTAATTGCAGGACGACATTTAACCCTTTCTCTACTGAATTCATTGCTGCGTTGAGAATGAAAATTTATTTCGATCCTTTTCTCAGAGAAAGAAGTTGTTTTTTTGCAGTTGGAATCATTGAATCGTGCCGAATTCTTTTTTTTGGGAATTTTGAAATAAATTCTGAGAAATTTGAATAATGAATTTTGATATCCAGTTTGTGGGATCATTTTGTGCCCCAAGAGTAATATTTTGTGGGATAACGGCACGTTGTAGAAACTTTCTCGAATGAATCATTTGACATTTACTTAGTGCTTAGCTGGAATTTCAAATGAAATGGAAAAGAGACGCAAACTAGGATAGGAATGAGGGTAGATTTTAGACTATGGAACCTTAAAATATTTATGATAAGAATAAGTACTATAAGTAGAAAAGTTGGAAATAGAGGTATAGAAGAAAAGGTTCGAAAAAAAAGGAGGGAAAAAATTATTTCCAAAGAAAACAGGGAGAAGTTATTCCCAATTCGAATTAATGAGAAAAATCCCATTCAAAAAATGTAGAAACAAAAATATTAGAAAAGGCACAAAAGAAACAGTGAAAAAAAATAATTCCCAAAAGAAAAAGAGGAAAAATTACTCCCAATTCAAACTAATGAGAAAAATCCTATTCAAAAAATGTAGAAACAAAAATAGAAATGGAAAAGACACAAAAGAAAAAGTGAAAAAAAATTATTCCCAAAAGAAAAAGAGGAAAAACTACTCCCAACTCAAACTAATGAGAAAAATCCTATTCAAAAAATCTGGAAACAAAAATATTAGAAAAGGCACAAAAGAGAAAGTGAAAAAAAAATTATTCCCAAAAGAAAAAGAGGAAAAACTACTCCCAACTCAAACTAATGAGAAAAAGTCTATTCAAAAAATCTAGAAACAAAAATGTTAGAAAAGGCACGAAAGAAAACGTGAAAAAAATTACTCCCAGTTCAAACTAATGAGAAAAAGCCTATCCAAAAAAAAGTCTAAAACAAAACTATTAGAAAAGGCACGAAAGAAAACGTGAAAAAAAATTATACCCAAAAGAAAAAGAGGAAAAATTTCTCCCACTTCGAATTAATGAGAAGAAGTCTACCCGAAGAATCTAGAAACAAAGGTATGAGAAAAGACACGAAAAATGAAAAAGATTATTTCCATTTGGACGTAACGTATGGGGTTGAAGTACGATAGTAAAAAAAAAAAAAAGAAAAAAGAAAAAAAAGAAAGAAATAAGAAACGAGGACTAATGGAAGGGACGGAGATCTCAGGAGAAAAGATTTGGAAGAAGACGAGGCCAGAAGATTCGTGGAGAAAGGCAAACCACCGAAGGCGGACGAGAAAATACGGCGCAAAAGGGAGGCAGAAGTATTTACGTGGCTAAGAGAGAGAAAAGTAAAAGGGAGGCTGGACCTGGTGGGGGGGAACGACGGAGAGGGTAGAAAGAAACTCGCTCACGGTTCTGGAGAGCTGCCGAATATTGATCCTCGCCACGAGTTAAAGCCGGACTTCAAATTCTGCAGAAGGACCGCGTTTGACGTGCTCTATCGTCCCTGCAGTTTTTCTCTCCCTTTCTTTTTCTTTTTCTCCCGTTTCTCTTTTAATCATAAACCTGCAGCGTCGCGTTGGGTATGACCAGAAAATCAAAACCAACGAGAATTTTTACTTTCGCCGCGATGACTTTCCTTCTTCTTCACTTCAAAACGAGGAAGCGCGTGGTGGATCAAGAAATGATTTTTTGAAACGATAATAAGACAATGTACATAGATGAATATTGAACGTTGCGGTCATTCGATGCCGTGGATAGTATTGGTTCTTGTATTGATTGATTATCGATTGCGGTCGCGATTAATTAACTGGCTTTACTAGAAAAGGAGAAAGAAATTCGTCGAAGATGAAATTTATTTCAGCGAATGATACAGTTGTTTATTTACGCGATTATTTAGTGAATGATATAAATCATTGCTGACAATCATAATAATTGATTCTGGCTGTTATTTATTATCAAAGTGAGAGAGAGAGAAAAGAATTTTTTAGTAGTGTAAATTATTTGACGTGACGAACAAATAAAACAACATTGCGATGAATTTTACTGCATTATTGATTGTATTATTTTATTTAAGCGACGAAATATTGATGAATTTCAACGATTTTATTGTCATAAGAAAATTCCCATTATTCCGTGGTTTCGATTAATAATACCTCGATTCGAACTTTGTGTTACTGATATTATTATTTCATTTTTTAACATAATTAAAATTATCGCGTATTATTGACTGTGTAATATATTTACACTATTTAATATAATTACTAATCTATTGTATTATGTATAGAATACACATATGCTATACATAGTATCACGTATTGTTGCTGTGTATAATTATAAAATAACACGATTTACAGAACTATGCTTCTGTTGCACAACATCGAGCCAGTAATTCGCAAATAATTTAATTTGCCTCCCCCCCCCCCCAAATCTTACGAGAAACAGGTTGAAGGTTAATTACAATAGTTAATTAATATCCCATTGTAGCCCATTTTTCCACGTTTCTCCATTTCATTCCGAATCCACCTCTCTTCTACACATACTGCCAGATTTATTAATTAACTTGGGTATTTTAATAATCGAAATACCCGTGGAAATCAGATTCCGATCGGGAAACCAGATTACTGCAAACGGAGGAGCTTCGGCGAGGGGCGTATTATTTAAAGGAAACATTGGATAATTAATAAGCCGCGCGATCGAGTGAAACTATGTAATTAAACAGCCGCGCACAACGAATCGAGATAACCGAATACTCGGTTCGAAGTTTTCAACGAATGAACGAACGACGACTGCGAAAGGGGCGAATCCTTAAATAACCTCGAACGCCGATATTATGTTTTCGTTATCGAGTCATTTCAGCAGATCGAAAATGAAAACTTGCGCGGCGTAATTCGTTTCGGTGCGATGAAAAGCTCCGTTGTGTATTTGCGCGTGAATAGCTTGCGAAATGAGGGGCAAAAAAAGATGGAAAACCGAGAAACTGATAAACGTTGCCACACGTTTTAATTGGGACACGTGTTGTTTGAAGTGTGTTTATCCCACCAGCCCACCATAGACGTTTTCTCAAATCGCCCATCGCAATTATCGTCTTTGTAGCGGCGTTGACGCCACGCATTGACGCTACTGTTCTCGTAATTAACCTAATTACCACGAACAGCGTGCTGGTATTGTTCTCAGACACCTGTGTCGAAAGACAGGCCTGCTCTCCGTCGTGAGGTTTGTTAAGCGTGAGATTCTTCCGTGCGATGGAACTTTTATATTGAGACCTCTGCATCGTGCTGCTTATTTGCATAATTAATTTACAAAAAATTATGAGAAACATAAATTTTTATAATGTATACATTTATCATGATGATTATATTATTTTTCTCTCAATTTAAGTAATTTTATTTAAGTAAATTTTTAAATTTACAATAATAGTTATATTTATTCAATAATGAAATTATTCTATTTCCCAAATTATATAATTTTCTTAATAATCATTTTATTTATAATTTTAATCTCGTCAGAAATTTGTTACATTGAAAGAAAATCTTGACCAAATTAAATTGTTATAACGAAAAAATTTGAAAATATAATTTACAAAAATATTATATTCAAAATTCCATTATCATTTATAAATCTTCCAACGCCAATAAATATTAATTATATATGAAATTGAATATCCGCGAGATGAAAAATGATTTTCTGGGGTGCTCTCTGTTATTATTTTTAGATTTATTTTCTTCTCGAGGTACGGAGATGGAAGGCAAAGTTAGAGTATTAAAATGTTAAAGCGAATGGCAGCACGGATCGATATCAAGTCAATTACGCGATTGAAGAATGTATAAATTCGTCTTTCTCCGTACCACTCGAACCGATTCTGAGTGACTGATGCTGGTTGAAATTTCAGGGAGATATCTAAATACATTTCGGATAGCGTCGATGCAAAACAAGAACGAGAGTAAAAATATCTGATTCTAAAAGTTTCGTAAGATATCAGCGATCTGTCTGCCGATCTTACCTGACGAACCAATTTAAAAGAAACTGCGTGAATTATGAAAAGAAGGGTTTAATACCACCGCTGCGTCAAGTTTTCGTTTCAAAGCTCTACGAGCCAAAATATCGCCCTTCTCAAAATTCATCGAATATTTCAAATCGAGAGCATATCTGGCGCGCGAGAGCTAGATTTCATTTTGACAAAAAAAGCCGCGCTAACCGCTCACAGAAATCCTCAATAGAATTTCATTTTCATACCAAACTACTGTATACTCGCCAAAGGATTATTCTTCCAACCGCCTCCGAAACACACGTGCCAATAAATCGAGGCACTCCTCGAGGCGTCGAAAATCCAAAGGATGATCTATCGTCGATCCTGCCGGTGGTTAGGAGATTCGCTTGGACTTTATTCCAGCTCCAGTCGTGTGCGCGTTGTTCGCCGAACGAGAAGTAACGCAACGACGACGAGGTGAAAATCGTCGGCGAACCTGCATGCTCGAGCCTGATGAAATTTGATTGGGATCCAATTAATTCGGCGAATTAACAGAAGTCGCCGGGTCCCCCACCCAGTTAATTCGCTAAATCTCAGCGGGCTCCACTTAATTTACCGGATTAACCAGGCCCCCTCGATACGCTTCCACCGACTCGCCACCGAGTTTCAACGTTCGTTTATTCGGCCTGAAAATTGAATTGGCCCGGGCAGAGCCCGGCCCTTTCTATCTCTCTCTCTGTGCTCGAATCGAGGCTAGCCACACCGGTGAGACATTCTACTTGACTCGTCACGCGTCCGTCTATTCTACTTGTGCGCGCACAAGGACGTCTCCGTTCCACTCGTTGACTCGGCGATAATCTAATTCTACTTGTCGCGCAGGATACGAGCGGGTGTTCCACTTGTCCGATCAAGATTGATCCTATTCTACTTTAACGATCCCGCTTACTGACAGGTTATTACAAGAGGCATTTTGCCTCGATTGATCGGGGAAATTTTACCCCTCGTCTGAATTATTTCTTCGGCTTTTCGCTTCGATCGCCGAGAGAAAGAGAGAGAGAGAGAGAGAGAGAGAGAGAGAGAGAGAGAGAGAGAGAGAGAGAAATTGAAATGCCACGCCATGCCGAGATTTTTAGCACAAACGAGAGATATCGGGTTAAAGTTGACGTTTACGAGTTCAAATATACGTATGTGGCTCGCGATGGCCTTAAAAGATTGAGAAAATCCCTGTTTTATTAAGATTGCAGCGTGTAAGTTTACGTTCATTCTCCATTAAAATAGCTAACATATCCATTTGAGTTTAATTTAATTACATTTATATTCGTCGTGACATTATATTCCAATCGTAGATTATTCCAAGAATCACAAAGATATTTATTGCACGTAAATTTATATTTATTTTATTTTTTATTTCTTTTTATTCTTTCTTGTACTTATACACTTCCACTTTCGAGACGATAAATAAGGTCACTGAAGATTGACAATCTTCTAACGTTGTCAATCGATCAACGCATGTTATGCTTACAAACAGATGTTTATTTTCTCAATCGATTACTATACGCGCCATATACTCCACGTTGTCGAAGAGGAGAATTTTCTAGAATAAACGATTTATTGTCCAATGTTTTTCATCTATTACAAGATCCCACAATTCCCGATAACACAAACCTAATACCTTCGTGCCGCCGTATAATCAATCTTGGCTCCCGTGTTACCCTAAATCCACCATACAGAAATTTCATTGAAATTCAAAATAACTTGGAAAACTCGACGAGTTTAATAACGATTTCACAATCGCGGAATAGCAAGTCTCGAATTTTCGGGAGCATCGGAGAGATTTCACGTTTCTAAAATTATTAAAAGAGGTAATTTTAGTAAATATAACAAATGTTTCAAAACATAGATGTCAAGACGTTGAAATGTCAGGCAAAATTACAAAGAGTTAGTTTCATTTTACGGCAGAGAAGCGACGGAGATCAAACAATCGGGAAGAGGAAACAGCGTCATAGCTTTCCATTTTCACGGAACTGAACAATCCGAAAGCAAATGAAAAACCAGAAAATTGGAAAACTTGGAACTCGGTCAAGACAACAAACTTTCGAAACCATTCCTTCTTCGAATTCTCTTTTTCCAACCAACAGAAAAATCTTCTTTTATCCACGCAAATTAATAATATCTAATATATATAATTAAATAATATAATTAAAGTAATATATATATGTATATTATTAAAGTAATGATATTTCATCAGACAGATGTTCACATTCGACGAGCCATTTCCAAAATTACCATGCCAATACATCAATGCAATTCCATATGCAATTCCTATATCCGTATCGGTTATCGTAACAAAAAGAGAACTCCTGTTTTTCCGTTTGGTAGCAAATAAAAATCCAAAAAATTGGAGAACTCGAAACTCGGTCGAAACTAGGGCGAATTTTTAAAAATATTGCTTCTTCAAAACTCTCTCTCTCTCTCTCTCTTTTTTCTCTTTCTCAAAAGAAAAAGAATCATTTGTCTATCTGTTAACACTGTGAAGCATAAAAGATGAGCCTTGTTCGTTTACAAAACAATTTAATTAATCACTTGAAACGCAACGTTTCACGATCTTAAAGTTACACGAACAAAAAGTGAGACACCATATTTTCGCACCACCGAGCTTCAAAGTCGACATTCGCATTAGCAAAACTCTTCCAGAACTATTTCCAAAACTACCGTGCTGACATATCGATCAAGTACACCTCGTTATTGTAACGAAAAGTACGTTCCTGTTTCTCTGTTCGGTAGCAAGGACAGAAGTTGCAAAGACTCGGGAGGGAGGGAAAATTTCAAAACGAAGGTGAAGCAGGAGTGAAGGAGTTGGACGGGATAGAAAATAAGTTCTCACGGCGTAAAATCCGGCCCAACTTCCGTCATTAATAATCCCTCTTCCTCCCCGCCCCTCCATTCAGGGGAAAGGAAAAAATACTAAAAAGAGACCGGCGGTCTGAAGTGAAAAGTTCGTATCCACGAACGGAGGGAGATCTGAATAGAGAATTGGACGCGCCGTGCAAAGTTCACCGATACTCTTCTTCAAATGAAAACAGCTGACGTTCCCAATACGCGACGTTATTACTCCGCGTTTTGTCCCGTTGTTATCTAATTCGTTGTTACGCCTGTGGTCCTGCGGCGGGAAATTGAAACTGCTGTTGTGAAACATAACGTACAAACTACTCCACTGTACAAAAACTAATTACGTTCATCTCTAAACGACTGTTGTATATCTTTCATGACAATTCCATATTTACAGTGGTACTAAACAAAATGCCTCCTAAATCCACGAAATTGGTTTTAAAGTGTTCAAAACGTTTAATTACCAATGAAAGTTCGTCTGTAAATTATATTTGTTATATCGTAAATTATATCGAGTGATGCAACGTAATTTATAATCTCTAAACTTCTTTATAAATTTAATATATTTAATACAATGATAATAATTTTATTAATATTGTAATAATTTTTATGTAGAAATTAATAACCTCCATCTCTAAAACAACTACTATATACTATATATTGAATCGTGCTTCTATAGTATAGATTAAAAATAACCTATTGAAGAGTTATTAATTCGCACGTGAATTTTTATTGATAATTAAAATCAAATTAAAATATTCCAAGGCCAATTTTCTGTAATTAGATGATTAAAATCAAATTAAAATATTCTAAAGCCAATTTTCTGTAATTAGTAAGTAGCGACATAGTCTCGTATGCTTCGACATTCTATTCTTGAAAAAAAGAAATATCATAAATCCCTTTATAGTCATCATCATTCCGAGCGGACTGAAATTACTCCAGCTTCGTTTATCGAGCGTTATTCAAGTTCCGCGAGGTAATTAGAGACTTGCGTCTACCCTTTTTTAAATCGAACAGAGAGAAATTGAGAAGCTGATCAGAAATTTATCTCCCTGGTCTTTCTAAGACAGGCAAGAAGAAAAATTAATGAAATAAAGTATCTATCATTCCCGATGCGAAAACGGAAGGAAGGATCGACAGAATTGGAAGTGAGCAACGAATTCCACGAATAATCGGATCGATGCGGCAAATTAACGCTTCCCTCTCGAGATCTCTGTGCAAAGCGTTTCCCTCGCCGGACTTTCGGAAACTCGTCGGCGACGAGTCGGTCTGCTCCTCTTATTTACGTCTCTTACACGACGGATGACCGGTAATGAGAGGCTGTCTCGACGCCTAACGAGAAACCGCGCGACTAAAGAGAAAGGAGACCAAATGGAAGCGGACGGACGTGAATGCTCGAGAGAACGAACGAAGGGTGAGAGATGGATTCGTTTGAGGCCTTTAGAAATTTCGTTTAGGATGTTCCTTTTTTTTTTTTTTTTTTTTTTTACCTGTCGAAACCATTACAGCATTATTTGACAGAAATTCGTAATTTTTTTTATTTCAATCGAAAACAAAGACGGTAATTACTTTGAGTGAAATTAACAAAAGAGAAAGTAATTATGAACAACGAGGTAAGATAAGGAAGAACAATTGTAACATTACGAGTGATTGGCAAGATAAACAAGCGACTGAGAGTGAACAGGATTTTAAATAACTCGAGAAAATGAATTTGCAGGAAACTATTTAAAAAATTAGAAAACCGAGGCTTTCGCTATGTATGAATTTTGCCAGATTAAAATTTGTTACGAAGTTTCGCGTAACAATTTGAAACACAGCCCGGAAATTACAGAATTTCTCATCGTCGAGAGATATTGTATAACTGAGGAGCAAATTTTAAAGCATTCAGAATTCGGAACAAATATAATACCATGCGCAGAAAGAAGATAATATCTATTCTGGTTGGTACCAGCGATCCTCGAAAAAACCCGATTCGCTCGAAACAAAAGAGGGAAGAAGAAAAACGGGAAAGAGATGGAAACAATACAATTTCAACAAACGAAGTTACAGGCGAGAAAGGAAGGGACGACAAAGGGGAAAGCTGGGAAAGTGGCTCGTTTTTCTAATGCCCGTGCCATCTGTGAATACTTCTTGGATTCTTGTTGATAAAGGGCTCTCTGTTTGCCCCGCAGCGAGGTCGAAGCGCGTTAATAAGTTGGCCAAAGTTACCGAAAGCAAATTTACGAGTACAACGTGACGCAGTATGCACTGCTTATAATTAACCTAAATGCCACGGCGAGAATTAATTAAATTTCACGTGCACGCAGCGACAATTATGCGAATTTCAGTCAGTCCCTGTAAACCGTTGTGTTCCGCTTTTAGTCGGGCTTTTATTAATTTCAATTCCAGCTAGAAACGCGTGTAAGACAGCTGTCTGACTTGGAACGTTGATCTCGATCGTTGGTTATCGTCAGGAGATAAAAACCAGCTTGGCGAAACGAGAATAAAGAGTCGCGTGCCGTAGAAAGTTTCGAAACTTTCGACGAAAATTATCTACTTGATGTGACGATACGATGTAAAAAAAGAAAGATATAAAAATATAAAAATATTGACATCTAAAAATATCGTAAACATTATTATTATATATATTATATTTTTATATTTTTATTATTATTATATATATTATATTTTTATATTTTTATTATTATTATATATATTATATTTTTATATCTTTATTATTATTATATATATTATATTTTTATATTTTTATTATTATTATTATTATTATTATGTTTATATATATTTTTTAATTATATATAAATTATAGTCCCGTGTGTGCAAAGAAACTAATCACGATTAAAAGAGTAAAGAAGTTTGAAGATCATTCTCTGTTACAATCTGATTGTTATTTTTCGTGAGTCGCAGCTCCATTTTGATGGCTGCGATAGACAAGTTCCTGGATAGATATCTTGATTTCTAATCGAGAATGAAAGAACTCAGAGAGAAAGGAAAAATATAACTGAAAAGCGCGACAGCGTTTTCTTTGATAATACGAGTCTCTCCGTTCCGTTTATTCCCTTCTTCTTAATTACACTGATCAACAACGAACGAAATATCTTGGCAAATATGCGACGTAATAGTCGAATTATGAATATTTCAAACAGCAAGTCCAATAAATATAAAACTAACAAGCGTTGCCAGCTTGTAGAATAAGGTAGCTGGATAAAAACTCGGAAATCTCCATCAGAGATACAGAATTGTTTTACGAGAAAGCTTTCGTTCCTGGATATTCCAAACAAAAAAAATGCTTCAGTTTTTCAGCTGAAGAGAAAACCGATAAGGGATCACGATGTATGACTCGCGAAGCGATAAATAAACGGGGAGATAGATGGAAAGTGACAAGAATATGCGGGCCATATCAATTTCATGTCACGAAACGTGCCATACAACGATCAGTTCCATAATTTAGAGGCGAAAGGGTACTACGTATCATCAACTTTTTCTTTTTCGTATTCTTCGTGGCAACAGTATTCACTGTGAATAGAAGTAAAGGATCTTAAAGAAGAAAGAAATTCTTCTGATAAAAAGTTGAACCTCATTCTGTTCGTAAAGAATTGAAGAAACCACGTGTTTCTTTAAAAAATATTAAAATTAAAAAGTAACGAACAATAACATACTCTCAGCGAAATAATTACAACTAAAATAACAAGAATGTTATAATTAATAGTCTCTCTGAACAAAATTAAGCAATATTATCATATGTTTCCGAGTATTCTCGATATAAGTATAAAACTAGCACAAGAGTTTCCTCCAAGTATCTGTTATCTTGCATCATCTAAGCAGCCGTGCGTCGCCCATGTTTCTTTATTGCTATCATTGTCTATAAAGTTTCCAAAATGTCTGCAAGAATACCGAGAGAAACGAGCAGTCTCCTTATCATCGGCAGGCAAAACTTCGTCGAGACGTTGAAATAAATGTCAACGAGAGCGTGAAAGTTCCAAAGTCACAAACGAACCAACGAAACGAAACTTTCTCTTAAACGTGATCCATCTGATGATGCTGTCGCGACAAAAACGCTGTTTAAGTAAACTTAAATCCTGCTACCGATCGTGTATTTTACTACCGAGTTTTCTATTTTACTCTCAACTTTTCTATTTTACTCTCAACTTTACGTTATTTATTTACGGTTAGCTCTTCTGACGACGAACTCTTGGTTAATTTTTTTTTTTTCTTTTTATTTTTCCTGCCCCTCCTCCGTAAAACTCTACTTACAATTTAACGCATTTATGCGAAATTTAAAGATGCATAGATGCACGGAACGCGTTTAATATGCAAACGTTTAATACCGAAATATTCAAAGTGGAATATTCATTATAATTTTTAATAGGTGCAACGAATCTCCGCTTCTTTGCCCGCGGCTGTGGAAATATACATTCTCGTAAAGATCCGCGAAATCTATTCACAACGTAAATATCTATGCGAATTTTGCAACGAGAAAAGCAAACAGTCGCTCGTTTTACGTGATAAATACGTTACAATGTAAGTACGATACTTTGCTACCTTAGTCAAAAATTCAGCTGTGCAACTACGATAAATCCACATCGAGATAGCCGTTGTCGATGTTAAGGTCAACGATATAAGGTAACTCTGTTGAATGACAAACCAGACCTGACAATATTAGCTCAGTGCTAACACTCAGTTATAGTCCTCCTAAAGTGATTGGCGAACACTTTTACATTCACGAGGCAAATTCCAATAGTTGGTCATTTACGTTCCTTTCCTCCTCTCTTCGATTTGCCAAAAAATATAGATATAAAAAGACGTGCTAGAAACAGCAACACTTTTTTTCATCAAACCTAGAGACATTGGCCACGGTTGCAAGGTAGAATAAAAACCTCTGAAACAGCAGCACTCTTTTTCATCAAACCTAGAGACATTGGCCACGATTTCAAGGTAAAATAAAAACCTCTGAAACAGCAGCACTCTTTTTCATCAAACCTAGAGACATTGGCCACGATTTCAAGGTAGAATAAAAACCTCTGAAACAGCAGCACTCTTTTTCATCAAACCTAGAGACATTGGCCACGGTTGCAAGGTAGAATAAAAACCTCTGAAACAGCAGCACTCTTTTTCATCAAACCTAGAAACATTGGCCACGGTTGCAAGGTAGAATAAAAACCTCCAAAACAGCAGCACTCTTTTTCATCAAACCTAGAGACATTAGCCACGGTTGCAAGGTAGAATAAAAACCTCCAAAACAGCAGCACTCTTTTTCATCAAACCTAGAGACATTGGCCACGGTTGCAAGGTAGAATAAAAACCTCTGAAACAGCAGCACTCTTTTTCATCAAAC